>NW_024962250.1:38739342-38751842 GCF_019238085.1 Lagopus leucura
CCCCCCCCCCCCCCCCCCGCAGGAGATGCCCCACACCTCTTCCTCTCATTTCTCAGCCATGCATAAGATAAGGCTGGATGAAGCTGGTTTCCCTCTTGCACAAGGTGTTTGCTGACTCGTGCCCCATGCTGTTTGATATCATAGAATCATTACGGTTGGAAAGGGCCACTAAGACCCTCGAGCCCAGCCCACCCCTCACCAAGTCCTTCAGTGCCACATCTCCACTATTCACCTTCAGGGATGGTGTCCCCACCACTCCCTGGGCAGCTGTGCCACTGCATCACCATTCCAACCAAGACCTTGGAGAGAGAGAGAGAGAGTGAGAGAGGTGGCACGTAACCCTGCTGCAAATTGCTCCCTGCACCCTTCTGGTAGCAAGAGGTTTTGTGCAAGCTGTGCTGAACATTATGGGCAGGGGGGAAAAATCCCCTCTGCTTAATGAAATCCCTCCCATATCTCTGAGAAATAAGCTACAGCAGCCTCAAAGTATCTGCTGTATCCACAAAGCTTTCAGCATAGTGCGAGGGAGGGCTATGTCAGCCACGAGAGTCTCTCCTCAGCTCCATCAGGCAATACTGCAAACAAGTCATGTCTCCTAGAAGAGGAAAAAATCTATTTTAGAGCTCTCTTTTTCTGTGTGGGTGCTTATCTCTGGTCACTGCTGTTCGCCATGTAGAGAAGTCTCTGTGGCGTGCATTTCTAAGAGGGCAAACTGTCTAAAATTAGCTGTTAGTTTAAAATAAGAGACTGTACAGTTCTCCAGGGAGGGGTGTTCATCCTCCAAAGGAAACTGTCAAGGATTGTTCAGGATTACTCTCCAGCTGTTCAGAACTGCTGCATCCTTTTAAATTATAATGTCAACATGTCGCAAATAATATGGAATGACAATGTCTAATTTCTGTCCTGTGAGGAATGAAAAGGAAGGGAAATTGCAAGCATACTAGATACATACCAGATTTAAGAGACCAGGTAACCTTTTTAGGTGACTGTAGGAGAATAATTAGTCAAAATATTAATGAAAATGTAATTTTCTAGCCAGCCTCTGCAATCGAGAGGCTTTACATTACGAATTCCAGGCTAATGTGCTCCAGAATGGATTGTGTCATCTCTGGGGCCAAGGGATATAGCGACTTCTTCTCCAACTGGTCTTTTTATATCAAGTAGCTGTGGGATTTTTTTCCCCTCAAAAAATGTTTGTTCCAGTTCTACCAGCATCGCTGCCTTTGAGGAAGGAGTTTCAGTGCCAAATACATGGGTATGTAAGGGGCCCGACCAACATCATGGTTGCTACTGATCTTAACACACTGAACAGCCCACAGTGAATTTGTTCCAAAAAACCATGATCAAAATAGTGAAAAGATTGAAACAGTCCATGTGACTGCATGGGTATAATTGAAAACCAGTGTGTTCCTAGTGAGTGGTAACCCATAAAGTTGTGGTAATGTGATTGATTCAATCAGATGCCTGCATCCAGAGCTTAAATATTCTCATAAGCTCTCAGGGTCACTGGCTATAAAATACAAACAAGAAGTGTCCCATGGTATACATTTTAATGCTCAGATTCCATGCAGCACTGTATATTTTTCATGTTAAATTAAAGAAGTGCATGAGACAGAAAGAATCCAACGTGCTTTACATTCCCTTGCAGCACAAAGCTGTTTTGATAAAACCTACAAATGATCCATATTGATATTAAGGGGTGGTTGGTTTTTTTTTTTTTCTTTTTTGTAAACTTAATTTGAATTTAGAAAGTCTCTAAATGATAATTGAATCACAAGTCTGGATTAGGATTCTAGCAGCAACACTTGACTTGGTCAAAATCACTGTTACGAAGAGATGCAATTTTTACACAGTACTTCACATTGATTAAGTAATGTGCGAAAATGGAAAAAAAGTATTCGAATCTTAATCATAGTAATTTGCATGAAATAAAAGTCTCTGTCAAGGGAATGCACATTATAATAACTCCTGGGTGTTTTGGTTGCATCAGTGAGCAAAGAAGTTGCGTGCATTCTTTTTTGCCCTGATATAGAAGAATTTCCTCTATTTTTAGTGCACCTTTGATTATTCTAGAATTGAGCAACACGGCACTGCAGTCAGGGAGAGGCTGTGAGACAAACAGGCGTTCTCAGAAAAGCCAAAGTTCACAGATGACTGATAACATGTATACCTAAATTAATACAGCAACATAAAGCGGTACGTTGTAAGCATGGGAACTCGGTTTGAAGCTAATTAAGGCTCGTTTGGTTTTGACCTGCATCAAACAATAGCACTAAATCAGAAAAGCAGATGCATTTTGGAAGCTACTGAACTGAAGAACCTTATCTGGAGCCCAGTGTAGTCAGCAGAGACTTTCTCACTGACTTCAGTCAATCAAACCTTAGAAATGCTTGTGTCTATTTACACAAATTGGTCTGAAGTAGAACGGGCTTTTAGATGTGGTTCCTGGTCCATTGCATGCACACGTCAATACTGCTAAACGCTGTGATGGTGTCACTGTTATCTGCTCCTGAAGCAGACCCAAGATCTCAGGAGCATTTCTCTGGGCCAATGTGACCACTGTGCAATCTGCTCTTATTTTTAAAGAGCTGCTCTTTCAAAAATCAATGGGCATCAGGTACTAATTACAGGAAATCTATCTCTTGTCCCTTCAGCAGGTTTAGAGTTTTTCCCTTTTGCCATACTACCTTTGCTATGGATTGACAGCATGGCCCCGTAGCAATAACCCATAGCCACTGCCCAAACTCCTTTTGCATTCACATTAGGGTAGATGTCGCTGCGTGACGTTTCTGGTGAATGATCTTGACTGTACCACACCTCAATCCCTTTACTGATCCTGTGGTGAAACTGACATTGTATTTTCTGATTAAGTAAGTAATTAGAGGTAGGCTTTCTCTAATTATTGAATTTTGTCCTGGAGGTGATTTGGGACCCAGGATACATCTGTTCTGAACGAACATCTAAGATCTGAGACTCCTCCTACCAATGATCACAGAGTGGAAAAGGTTCTACTAGAGCTTCATGAACAGTCAAGATAACCCCTTTCCAAATGTTTAACAAAGAGCAAGTCAACTGGTCTGGATGCTCCTGATCAAGGATCCAAGCTTTCTAGGCATAATTTTTGTCATTCCTCTCTTTCATTTCATCGAGAGTTGCCTATAATAGGAAATAGACTCAAAAGCTCTTTTGGATGAGGACCTTTTCTTCTTTCTGAGCTGTGATCAAACCACTGAAGTTTGCCATGCTAGCTCTGCATAGTATCAAAAGGGGTGTTTGATCAAACCCAGTCACATTATCACTTTGATAATTGCTTCTTGCAGGGTACTGACTCAAGGAGAAAGAAAGTTCTGAACAACTAAGCTTGGAGAGGAAACATAGGCTGAAGTTTATCTCTTGTTGCTGAAGCTGCCAGTAAAGCTAAGCCCAAGAGGAGGGTTCGTTTAGGATTTATCCTGGGGGAGAAAGGCCCTGCTATCTTCAGAGTGAGATGAGATCAAGTTCTGCTTTCAGTACCTTTTACGTGCTGTAGATGCTGGCCAGGAGTTTTTTTTACATCAAAATAAAGGCATGGATGGGCCTGCACTTATAAGAGAGCTGGCATTCCTACAACAAGCATGTAGGTTGATAAGAATTTTCTTTAATCTTTTCAAAAATAACCTTTCCTCTGAAATGCAAGCTCAAGAACATTATCAGTTACATAGAGAAACCACATGAAAGGCTGTATTACAATAATGAAGAAAAAAGATTCTGAGACTAGAGCGACAGCAAAGATACTCAGCACCTCCTTGGCTTGAGTCAATACTCTGCTCAACTGACATTTTCAAACTTAGTTTTTTTGGCAAATCCTATCTGCAAGGAAATTTTGTGCACACAAACCACCCTCTGGGTGCGATACTGGGGTCACTTCTCGCTTTCCCCAGCAATACCCAGTGCTCAGGGGCCTCCTCAATGTATGGAAGACGCACTGTAGTAGTGGGACAACCTCCATTTATGAGCTAAGGGCAGTGGTAACACACCATCCTCTGTCTCTCATAGGTTGAGAATATGCCCTGTATTTGCCAGTACTAACAGGAAAGCAATAGCTATTGCCACATCCATAGCCCCACAAGCACAATGCTGATGTTTTAACGGAGGGAAGCCAAACCTACTGCTCTTATAAAACAACTTAGGAAAAAACTGGAAGAAGGAATTCATAAGAAATAATCCTATTAATTAAGGCCCAAATCCTGGTCCCTGTGCACAGCCTGAGGAAGTGTTCTGTGTGCGGGAGAGAAGGCAGCGGGCAGGGAAGGAATGTAACCCCCTCCACTATGCCCAGAGTGTTCATGGCAGCTGCCACCAAGGTGCCACCACCTTCGTGTCCAGCCTGGGTTGCCCCATGAGAGCATGATCAGGAGCACATGAGAAATCATGATGGCAAAATACTCTATTTTGCATTAAGAACAATGCTAAATTAATCAGTGTCCAAGGGCCCTGTGGATGGCATTTAAGAACAGCTAGTAGAAATATATACTAGGAATGATTAGCTAGCACTAATCCTACCCTAAGGCAGGGGACAGCTGAGGTGCCTCTCATGAAATCCTCCTGGCCCAACATATTGGTGTCATCTGGCTTTGGGTATTTAGCTCCTTCCACTATAAGCAGAAGGAGATCCTACAAAGAAAAGCCTGTGATTACTGTATACCTTTGGTATTGTTGCCATCGTGAAGTTTTGGCTTTCTTTGCTTCTACCAATGATTTCCAGGAACTGTGAATCACAAAATATTTTTACTCCAGAGATGCTCTTTGATGAGAAATGTTTTAAAACTGACTCACTCTACAGCTACACCCAAAGCCCGAAGGTTTTCTCAGCAGGGAGTTCTCTGTTCTGGAAGTGGTGGCCCACCAAAACTCACCTCTGACCCCAGATACAAGTCACCTCAGTTTAGTCACCTTGCCAAAAGCAATGCTGTGCTTTCCCCCCACAAGATCCACTATTTGTAAATCCGTAGCCCAGTTTTAACCATCTAGATGGGGAAGCACAATTCTTATGAAGACTGGGAAATTTGGGGAGCATCCACACTGCATACATGGGAAATGCAAAAGAGACCAAATGGGAAAGGGACCAAGGACATAGGGCTCCAATCTATAGGAATCTCAACTTCATTCCCTAGTTCTCAAGGTGTGGGAAAAGCTTCTTTTAATGACTTTCCTTTAGTTGTGGGGATTTTCTATGAGTCCTGATTTGTTGGCAGCTGGATTTATCTCAGAGCACGATCTTTAACCATGGGGAAGCATTTCTGTGCAAGGAAGTTGTAGTCTTTAGATTCTGCAGTGCTGCCCTTCTATGGTGGTATCTACGTGTAGCATGAGCACACGATTGATCCTTGTAATAAATAAAGTTCCCAGAGTATTTGAAGTCAGTATGGCTATGAAAAAGGAGAAATTTATCTTCCCTGTGCAAAAAGACAGGCGTGCTGTGTGAATAGCCACCCCTGTATGGTCATATAGATGTGCAACAGCAGATGCCCATAGCATAAAGAGCAGCAAAGTGCTGGGTGATATTTGGCTTCTTAAGATATGTATGACTCGTTCGTAGCATCCATCTTTCTTTTTGTATTCCATTTTCTGTTCCTCTTACTAATCCATAGATTCCTCCCTTTGCTAAACCAGGAATCCAAGGCAAATCCCTGGAGAATCGCTTGAGTCTTGGATCCTCAAGCAAATCCAAGCTGTAGTTTTTCACAAGGGCAGTGTTATCCCTGCAGAGTTTTTAGCAGCATGCCTTATAACCCTATTTAAGCAGCTTCATTTTTAAGTGATGCAGCTAGTGGTATTAAGATATTCTGAACCATCATTAGTTCTATTTACTGAGCCTTTAGATGTGTGAATCACTGCAAACATCTGGAACGAACAGGTGGAATTCAACCACACTCACTGTACATTTCTGTTTTAATGGTGTTTGGCTTCTCTTTTAACTGAACACCAATTCCTCCCAGAGACCCAAATGTTACTACACGCATATATGAATTTAATTTAATTGGCAATGAGTTAAAAATGATTATTTCAGAGGAATTATTGATGTTAACTAATGAGGCATCTTATCCTATACATACTCTTGCCATTTTAGACTGCATCCCAGAGGAAGCACAGGCTGTGCAAGCGCACTGTCCATCTCTCAGGCTGCCCTAGAAACTTTTGGCCTGGTAGGTGGGCAGAGTGGGGCCAGACCATGGTGGAGCCTCTTGTTGCAGCAGGGCACAGTGTGTCTGCAGCTGAGCTGCGGTGCCATCCTCAGCCCTCTGTGTTGGTCAGCCTGCCCTCCAACCAGCCCTATTCTCTGCCAGGCAGCTCCACTAAAAATCCCTCTGCCTCCTGCTTGCCCTCTTGCATCCCCTCCTTTCAGCCCAAGCCTCCCAGAGGACAGTCCTTGAAAACCATTTTACATATTGATGCTCCCTTTGTGCTGCACACACTGCACTGCTGAGTTGGGTAATTTTGGGCTCCATGCTGGAGCAGGCATGCCCAAAATTTCACTTTCATCACTGTCACCCCATGGCAATTCTGGACCCTACCACAGTCTAGAAACAGAGCAATAAGAAGCAGGAATATTATTTTAAACTTGAAAACAAAGCCAGCAGTGACCTTCAGTCTCCTCAAGTAGAAAGATTTGGGCTGCCACCTGCCCCAAGGCATCTTCTGCAAGCACCTAATGCAATGCAGCGGGAGCAGGAGTTATCTGAGTTACAACAACAAGCTCCCCATCACCTTTGTATTCTTTGGAGATGAGCCAGTCTCCAAAATATCATCTCAGATTCATTCATTTTTATCAGTTATGACAATTTTGATTTCTAAAAATGAATTATGATGTAAATATAACTGACAATTTCGATAGGGTCATCAGGCTGAAGTCCACTTCCTCTGCACAGATAACAACATCTGCCTAATCTGGTAGATCAGTATGATGGCCAAAAACCTACTTTTGAAGGCAGAGGAACTTGGGGAAGGCAGAGGGGAGGAGGAGGAATGCAGCCATTGCACCAACATCTTGTAACATCCATCCTGTAGAACGATAATTCAATGTGTCCCTGAGGGATGCTCAAGTACTATGGGGATGTGGCACTGAAGGGCATCTACAGAGGGATGGGGGGTAGGTTTGGCCTTGGTTCTTGGAGGTGTTTTCCAAACTTAATGATTCATCGATTCTGTGATCTACAACCTCAGCTCTCTCTCACACCTGGTGAATATTGACTGGTTTATTCACAGTGTATGGCACTTCCAGGCTCTAGCTCCAAGCCTGTTGTTTATTAGTCAGCACACTCAGCAGGCTGGGGAGACCCCAGTTCATGTTTTCTTGCTCCTGCATCCAGCTATTTCTGCAAGCTTGAAGAAAAACATCTTGAGAGCAACTTAGGAGGGTAAAATCAAGGCAAACATTACTTTCTGGGCAGGTCTGAGCAGCCCCCTGTCCCACGCTGCCTTCCCAATATCCACACCTGCCCCCACACCCACCGTGGCTTCCCAAGCTGCCTGGCCAGAGAGGTATTTTCATGTTTGCACAAAAAAAGGCAAGCAATTACCAGGCCACACCTCTGCACACAGCTTCTCATGCCTCTAAAGTTTCTGAAAGTGCCGAAGTATCGGGTTCCTGAAATCCCTGCTGCCAGGAGGGAGGTGTTGCACGGGAGCAGGATTTGCTCCTGGATGGCAGAGATGCAAAAACAGAAGCATGGATAGGTCTGCTTTGAGAGCTGACAGAGTAGCTCAGCTTTAGGCTGCTTTCAGACCTATCCATGCTTCTGTTTTTGCCCTCTTGCTTAGCACTACAAGACCATCTTTGCTTTTAAAATCATTAACTATGGTGGTTTTTTTCAACACATAACAACCTCAGGGCTATATTATCATATATATATTTATATGTGTGTGTTTTACTTACTCATTTTTACCCATATTTTAACTCAAATTACATCCTTTCCTGGTAGCAGCGTTCGACATCTGCTTTTCCATCTCCCTGAACCCAGCAGTGTTGCTGCTCCAAGACTCAGCTGGTCAGAAACGTATAGCAAACATTCACATTCAGCACAACTAACATCAGCTGGGACTCAAACCCACAACATCGGCGATGCAGACAGATAGATATTTAGTCACATCAAAGCTTTTTGCTAATTGCAGACACTTCATTCTTGTTTAATGTTTCGTGTGCAAGATTAGTTGGTCAATTTAATTGGTTCGGCAAAACTTATGTTTTAAGGGAAAACATTAGTTAAGACATAATGTATTCCCTCATGGAAAATTCCGTAAAACTGAATAAATCAGAAGTCAGTTTGTGCTTTGTGATTCTGGGTTCAGTTCTGTAGTCAGTCTGCCCTCAGAATTGAGTGGAAAGGGACACCTTCCTCCTGGAATGTTCATAGTTGTTGTAGATGCGTAGGGAGGGGTTATAATCGTCCTCTACAGTTTCTTCCAGTTGGTTTTGTAATATACAAATGAGTTTGCAATAGAAATTGTTACAGAAGAGGAGCAAGAGAAATAAAACATAAGTTTAGGTTGGAATGTTTGTATATGAATACATATATATGCCCATATCTCCATATCTATGTGAATGCATTGAATTCACCTGCAAATGTTTGTGTGTCTGTGTGATATGTGACAAACATCCACATATATGTCCATGTCTGTTTGTGTATTTATGCTCATACGCAGCCTAAACCTGGACAGACACCTCTCAGCGAGTTGCAAAAGAGGTTCAAGAGTCATTCAAGAGGTTTTCAACTCAGTTTGCTGCTAAAGGAATGTTTTTGAAGCCCAAACCCTCTATGTGTTTGCATGTATATATATGAATATTCAAATGTTGCTCACACAGACCACCAAAAGTTTGTTTAGCTTGAAATTAGAGTTCTGTTTTGTTTAGAATTTGGTCTCTTGGTACTTGGCTGATCGCTTTGTGCTGGCTTTTATCTTAATTGCTTTTTGAACTATAATTATGGTGCCACATCGACACTGCTATAACACCACCGTAGTGTAAGTTGAGAGCGTTTCCATCTTAACTTCCAATATTAAATGCTGCTGTTGTTTGGTGCAGATGTAAAATTTGTATACCGCAGCCATGAAACTTAGCAAACAAAGTCTGAGTCAGGGAGATATACTGGGAAAATATATGAAAGTATTTGAAAAAAATAAAATAGTTTGCCAAATATTACACTGGAGGCAAAAAATAACTAACTTAGTTCTCTCCGATGCTGCAGTTATGAAGAGGGAAAAAGGCAGCATTTAAACACCCAGCTGAAATGTTGCATGGCATTACCCCATAAATAGAGACTTATGCATAGAAGCATTTTAATGTCTAGATACCAAAGCCATATTGACACTGCAGACTATCATTACTCCTTAAGGAAATGTCATGGGCTTTCCTTTCCTATTTGAACGAGTGGTGAATTTATAATTCTTTCAACCGCTCGGTTTTAATAACGTATCTCTCCGTTATTCGCGCTTTATCCTTTCTCTAAATACCTATTTGAAGACTAAACCATATCAATCCATTAGGCCACTAACACAGCCCAGCTTTTAAAAAGTCCACGTCGGGCTGCTCGCACGGTGTCCTATCAGCGCTAATCCCTCTCTCTGCAGAAACATTTGTTCTTTTCCTTTCATTCGAGGCTAACGTTGAAGGGGAAGAAAAACGCAAGCCGCTGGCTTGTAGCATCCCTTTCTCCATGCAGACATGCACAAATAACATTAGGACTGTGACCGGCGTGGATGAAAGCAGGAAGCAGCACATTTCACCTGCCCACTTCATCTGCAGTTATTAATCCATATGCCGTAGGATTGCTGCAGAAGTCACGGGGTAAAGGGAGGTTTATCAGTGCCGAGGCTGGGCAGGGGGGTCTGCCAGCTTAGCACAGCCAAAGAGCTGTGCGTAGTGCTGCAACCCGGCACTGAGCAGATCCTCCACGTACAAGCACACTCAATACTGCATTTCCGTGATGAATGCGCTCCTGCCATGATTTTAGTGAGAAAAGAAAATCTGTTGGGCTCATGTCATCCAAAGGGCTAGATCAGTTTGAAGCGAACAAAAGCTATTATTATTGTTTTTATTACTTTAAGGCTTTTTTAAAAAAATTATTTTTAATTTAATGTTGTAATGTCAGGTCCAAAGTCTATGGACAAGCTCCCCAGCAAAGCTTTTTTTTTGCTTAAAAAAGAAGCAGCGATAAATATCGCAAGTGAACAGGAGAACTCATGTTGCACATGGCCTGTTCGCTTCCCTCCATCAGAAAATCACTCCGGGCAGCTTTTTGCTTCCCCAGCCATTATTTTCCATCCCTTATATAAATCATTGGATTTACTGAAGAAAAGAGGAAAGGTGCAAGCGTGGGGCTCGGCGGAGCGCAAACAAAGCGCCGGCCCCCCATGGCTGCAGCCACTTGCCCCAGCGCCTCGCCGTGCCACACTGGCAGATGACGGAGATCTGAAACCTTTACAACAACATATTTCTTGAAAGCGCCGTCGCTCCATAACTCTCCCAGCCATTTCCAGCCCCGCGATATTTCCCCCCGCCGCCACCTCCTTTGTGCTCCATTCAAGGTTTTCTGAAGTGAGACAATCTTTTGCGTTTTTTTGTCTTCTGTCTGCATCAAAGTTAGGACTTTGTTAGGGATTCTTGCTATCGGCATCTGTTACCTCTTTTTCTCAGGGGCTAAGGAGGAGGCTGCTGTATGGCTGAAAAAGGCTCTCATTCAGCCCGCAATTGCTTCTCTTTGCTTCCCTGTCACACTGTCAACCTCAATCAGAACGCAATGAAAGTGATACAGAAGCAAAGCTTTGCTGCCTCCTCCTAGAACAAAGAGCGTCCCATAGCCTAGTACAGATTTCACATCCAATTTAACTCTTTGGAAAAGGATTTCAGGAAATACATAGTCAAGAGTTGAAAAAATGGAGTTGGGTCTACTATAAAGGCTAAAAGTATTATCCTGGCTTAGATAAGCTACAAAGATAGGTTGATACTATTTTCTAGCATAAACCACATTAGCTGGCATTACACATTGAGCTTTCTTTACTCGTTAAGTTGCAAGGAGATTTGAGAGGAATTTAGCAGCTACATAAAATGACTCTTTCATGATTCTAGCTTTAACAGTCATTTTAGTCGTACAAGGTGCATGAATAGCAAGAACCTAAATCATGTTGTTTAACAAATCTGGTATTAGAGGGTTAGTCTCAGTTTACTTATTAAGAATTTAGTTGAGTAAAGGATTTTAGGACTCAGTTCTTTGTGCGGATGACAATGAAACAGGCAAGGACTTGTATTTTTGGGAACCTAAATCAGCGACACATGTTTGAACTCTGCTTTTGGGCCTACCGTTGCTGTTTTGCATCGAGAATATTTTTCTGTTTGGATTCCCACTACTGAAAATAAGGCTCCTCATGCAGGTCGTGGGCAGGGGGGGATTTCACTGGGTTATCTCAGGGTGCGTTTCTCATATTTACAATAAGCCTGGAGTCGGTCCATCGGCTGCCCTTTGCCTGCAAACACAGTCACACGAAATGAGAAACTTTTTTTTTATTGGTTGCACTGGAGAAAAAAAAAAAAAAAGAGAGATTTCAATGTTATTTCAGTGCATTTTTTCATCCCTAAGAGCAGTCTTTCTTTATACAGGCAAGGCCCACACTAAACACGCGTTACCCCCATTCTCCAAAGCAGTTCCTTTTAGAAAACAACCTTGATCAGCGCATCTTAGCTTAACAACCCAGCTGCTAAAAACGCAGCCGGAGCAACTTTAGATGAGCTTAGGCCTAAGAAAAATAATATTAGTAATAAAATATAAACACTTTCCTAGCTAACTCAACATTTTACTGCAAAAAGCAGGAAGGGAAGCTGCCTTTTTTACATCTCTATATACAAACAGCCCGGCGCGTTCCCTGATTCAGCAGCTCTGCAACCAGTAAAATGTCTCAGGAATGCTGACAGCTCTTCTGTGAATAAGAGAGACAGGTTTCACACGTTATGATAGTGACGGAAATGCCTCTTGAACGGCTTCTAAAAGTCATCTTGCTAGGAGAGAACACATCTCTTTAGAAATTCCCCATGAACAAGAGATGATTACAAGGAAGCAGTATGACAGACACCAACATTTCATCTCTGCATACAATTATGGTACAAATTAGAAATGCTATTATGTTAGTGCTCCATAATTAAGTAAGCAATTAAAAACAAAAACAGTTCATTAACAAATTGTCATAGCTATGCAGACAAGTGCCCAGCAAGGTCATGATAGGCAATTGCCTGAGACAACTAAACTCTGGGAGTGAGAGGCAGAAATCTGAGCACAATAACATTTGTGGGATGGAACTCATGTCTTTTGCAAATTACTTTCACTTGGGAAGCAAGAGATATGGCAATAAATGTTATTATTCCTCGAGACAGCACAGCAAACATCCAAATAAGAATCTTTATGGAAAGTTAGAAAAGGAATGGTAGTGAACCCTTTTACCTACTAATCATATGTTGTCTGGGGAGGGGGACA
>NW_024962250.1:38754342-38812773 GCF_019238085.1 Lagopus leucura
ACTGACAGTTGTGGGTTTTATGCAAGTGCCAGCATTAAATAGCATTATTTAAATTTGCTTCCAAATACTTGTTTGATAAGTAGGGATATGGATGATTTATTCGCATCACCATTTACTAAAGCGTGTTAGCTGTGGTTTTTTTTTTCCTAATTTCTACCCTACTGTCACTCTGTTTTTATATATGTTAGTTTAAAAAGATCTGCCCAATGTAAATAAGAACAATTACGGAATTACAGAGCAGGATTACTTGTGAGGGGGAAAAAAAAATAACCATGACTTGTATTCTCAGTGGCTATTCTGTTTGACTTCATCATTAAGAAAAGTATTCAGAGCGTCTGAGGGGTGAAGAGTGGAGGAGTGTGTTTTCTTTTCGATATGATAGCGGCATTGAAGTTATTCTTTCCTTTACAATAGATTTTACCTAGCTTTATCTTCATAGGAAGCTGCTTTCAGTTGAAAAGCAGAAGTGAATAGGAGTGTCATGACATAGGATTAACAGTACAACCGGATAGTAAATCAAATGTTTGAGATGAAAAAATGTAGAATGTGACATGCATCAGGAGAACGAAGCGGCGGCGTTTGCAGAGACGAGGGAAAAGATGATATATAATTATCTGCAGAGGTTCTTGAGACCTGTACTTTAATTCAGCTTCCAGAAACACGCAGCCCACTTTAACCAGTCAATCTGTGTAATGAATCTAATCACAATGTAAAACATTTCCAGGAACACTGGGCCTTGTGGAGCGCTAATTACGGATGAAACCAGTCTAAGCCTTTAAAAGAAAAAAAGGACGTACAGGAGGAAATCCACAGCGTTTGACTGGACCTGCAGTTCCAATTCAGGGTGAGCAATGCACATAAAAGAGATCCAGTGAGTGCCAGAATTAAAGAATGAGTAGAATTAAGACTTTGAGTCTTATATATTTTGGTTTTAGACGAGCGCTAAAGACCCTGGCGGTAACCACAAGTGGTGACCTATTGCTTTGATCAACAACATCTACCAGAAAATATATTTTGCCAGCGGATCCTTCTGCTCCCACAGTAATGAACCTCCACCAAAGATAAATGCGTTTGGACGTGCATTTGATCTTGTCGTATGATTTGAATGCATTTGCAATTCTGTACTCACAGTTTAAATTCACTGTCGAGAGCAAGTTGCAATACTTTTTAACGGGCTCTAATCTCTCTGGTTTCAGTTTGAGACCAAGAGGCATTTCATATCATCAGCAGTGGATTTGTATTGTATGCTCAGAAAATAGAACTGGATTTCCAGGGGGTTTAATTTATCAATATCTGGTCTTTACGGGAAACATTAGTTTGCATAGGAAAAGGGGTTAAAGGAAGGTTTAAATTATGTCTCTAATATTTCCTGAAAACTTTGTACAAAAATATTCTATGCCACAAAAGCCCATTAAATATTCAAACTTTAATATACATTCCTCAGTAACAAATGTACAGTTAGATAACACATAAAGAATTGTGAATGACTAATTATATTTTGCATATTTACAGCAAAGACAATTAGCAAATAGCTTTTATATGCAAAATAAATGAAAAAGTAATTAAGATGCACTAACTAGAGCAGCAATATCAAGTCTGTTGTCTTGTGATTCATTCCTAACAAACATAATAATTATGCATTCATTGTCATATAATTAAAACAGCTCTGTCCTTTAGAAAACTGGTTATTTACTGTATAATAACCTGAAGAGTGGCAGAAGTTCCTCATAATGGTGAGAAGGATAATTAAATATTTCTTCCTGGTGTCTGCTCACTCAGTTGAGTTTATTATCTTAAACTTCTACAAGAAAACATTTCTTTGGCAGTTCCAAGCCCTCTCCCCAGCTCACCTCCTCCCCACTGGGAAAGCTGTGCCTCCACTGCTCCCTGCTCCCACACCAGAACTTCCCCGAGTGCTGCCAGAATGGGTACAGCATTAAATCCCACACCAGAAGTTCATGGGTGCCACCTGGGAGGATGGGGATGCTCCCATTCAAACCATCTCCTCCATGCTGTGACCTTGGTTGAACTCCTTTGGTGTCACTGCTGGAGGGGCCCACATATCTCATTTTGTACATGAAGAATACCCCTGGCCTGAATGTGCCATGATCCTTGGATGGAGCACAGCAAACCTCTATCCTCCAGCAGTAACCCACTGCACCTCTGCCTCTCTCCATCCTCCTACTGCTTTCATTGCCCAGCTCTTATTATAGCTCAGTAAAACATAATAAATCATTTGGACTCAACTGGAACCATTAACCAATGCACAACAGAACACCCAGTACCATAAGCCATCTCTGTAATACCACAATATCATCAACCACTCTTTTTGTCTTAAAATTCCATTTTCCTGTAAACCTCAACTGCAGAACGCACCGAGCTCCAGCACAGGAAAAGCAAAGTAATTGTTTGGCTGAACTCAGGGCTGGCCTGCATCAGTAATCGGATTTCAGGGGACTCAATAGGTGAGGAGCAGGGCACAGGGAACCGGTCACCGATGTGTGCTGGGACAGACAGACTCAGTCCTGTCCTCCTCTCGGAGCCTCAGCTCAACACCAGCCCCGTGTGAACCCGCACAGAGGGAGCTGGGATTGATTTCATTGCCTGCAGCCCCTCAGCCCGTTGCTAGGAGTGTTTGAGGTAACCTGAGATTTGCCTTGAAGGGATGAGCAAGATGCAAAATGAACAGAAAGAAAGAAAGAAAAGGATAACATTGTGCTGTTGGCCTCTGCCAGGAGTGTGGTCTTTGCACATGTTTCTCAGTACTCCAGGAGAAAAAAAATTGAAGTCCCTACAGGCTTTGTTACTCAATTCATTTACTCAGACCTCTCCATCTGCTTGTTTCCTCTTTGGGAAGCAATGGGACATGGCCTGGCCTGAGCAGAGGGACCTCACGCTGCACCCCTTGAATTAGTCATCCTTCAAAGTTCTGGTTCCACATTGGTCCCCATGCCCCCTACACTTCTAACTCAGCACAGAATGGAGATGGGCTTTATTCTCCATTAAAGTCTATACAGCAGAGATTTCAGTGTTTGGGCCATGCTTACACTTCCTTAGGCTAACCTGGTGCTTGAGTGCATTCCTCCACAGCTCTGTCTTTCTCCTTTATCCCCTTCATACTAATGTTGGACAACCAAAGTTTTCTTTCCTCGTGCACTGCTGATGCCTAGTCTGCTGCTTGAGTCAGAGCAAGGATGGAGGGCAATACCTGTTAGTACGGGCAATACCTGTTAGTATGGGCAATACTAGTGGGACCCCTTGGAGACCCATTTTCTCTCCTTATCCCTTGAAATATACAGTGCTGCAAACCATCTCTACCATGCATGAAGGAACAGGGACCATTGACCAACCTATGAGGACTATTAGCCACCCTGTATGTACCATTAGCCATCCTATAGTGAGCAGTAGCCATTGTATAGGAAGCATGAGCTTCCAGAGCCTGCAGGGTGTCAGGACACAGCTCTGTGCAGAGCTGTCAGAAGAGACTTAACCTCGCTCTGTCCCTGTTTACCCAAAGTAAGAAGATTGCAAGGCTTATTTGATGTTTGTGAGTGCCTCGGGGTTATGAGATGATAGGCATTTTGTACATGCAAGTGTATTATAATGCATGTCATAAGTAGAATTAATAAGCTATAATGTATTAATGTAAAGGTAGCACATGCTCCTGCATGATGGCCTTTCTATCTGCAACTAAATGACTGTTAATTTGAAATCGGGTTAAGAAAAAGTAACGTAGTCCATCAGTATGGGATAATGAGTCAGTAAATATCATTTATACAAAATGAGTCAGCAATAAGAACTATGACAGAAATAGATGCAAGGGAGAGGATGTTTGGAGAGATGGATATGACACATGCATTCCTTTCAGAAGTTATAATGTTCTTTTTGAAAATCTGACTTTGATTTTGGGCAGTTCTCATCTAAAATATTGGGGATCCCAGCAGGAGCTGGGCACAGAACCAGAAGGGGGGACCTTTTGCCTCAGATTTTTTGTGAAGGGCAATCTGAGCCCTCAGGAAAGAATCAGAAGGTCCTCTGTGACTTAGTAGGGATGTTGGGATTGAACATCAGAAACTGGGGTTGGGGTGAACATCAGAAGCCCTTCTTGATCATAGAGGCATCAGTGAGCTTTCCTAGAATCATGTAATAGAATTGAAAGGCTGGAAATAGCCTCCTAATATCCCCAAGCCAAACTCCAGCCCACCCCTACCCCTACCATGCCCACTGACCACATCCCTCAGTGTCACATCTCCATGGTTCTTGGGGTACCTCCAAGGACTGACTCCACCATTCCCTGGGCAGCTGTGCCTCTGCATCACTGCTTGTCCTGAGAAGAAATGTTTCCAAATATCCAACCTGACTCTCCCCTGGTGCAACTTGAGACCATTCCCAACACCTGGACATTGCCCATATCCTGGATTCAGGAAGGTTGTGACACCCAAGCACAGCTTGAGTAGAAATTGTCGAAGTACTCCTCTGACTGGAACCAAGAAGCCAAACTATTATTATGATAAGTGTTCATATTTGGACTAATTATGTATTTTGCACATGCAATCCACACCCACTGATGAGCTCTCCCAAAAGCAGAGGTCAAAATGCTGTATCTACTTCAGCAATGAGCTGTCGCTTGAGCAAAGAGGATGCAGCAAGGCCAGCTCCACATTGTAGCACTTTCTTTCATCTTGCATTGAAAGCAGGAAAGGCAAATGGTTTCTTTCACCTCTCCAAGGTGCTGCACCTCCTGCATCTTGCAGAAGTCACCCCTAGATTTGTCCCCCTCCCAGGCAAAGGGCCAGCAGCTGGTTTGGTGCGGGGCAGCCTCAGATGGACAGGAATGGGGAGCGTGTGTGAACAAGAATGAATGTTCCTAGGCAGGGATAAGAGGTAAAGGAATAAAATGATCTCTAGCTCTGTGTAAAAGAAAGAGAGAAAATCAAATTCCAGCAGCTACAAGCTGGCTACGTTATACCATCATAATCCAGAAATGAACATTGATTCCGAAGAAGTCGCTTCTTCAAACTTTAACGCAACAATTAAGTATTCCATTGTCATGGCTCAATTAAATGGTATGGCCTGAGAAAATTGAGGATTGTAAAGTGAGGATGGAATGTGCTTTGATCCTCTTTCCAGGGTTATTGTTTCATTAATAAATGAACATGTCATTTGTCTCACCAGAGGGAGCTCCTGCCCTCCAGGCTTTTTCCCTTTTTTGTTCAGGTTTTATAAAGATGAATTTCCAGTGCTCTGAAATACCATGGATTAGTAGTTAAGCCTGACAGCACTTCGGGGAGTAGTGGGCTTAAAGTGCCTCACACAGGTCTCCAAAGCACTTGTTTACTAATAGAGGAAATCAGCGACCGTCTGCAGCTGCTGATATCGCATTACCATTTGGAAAGACAGTAGCTGAGATAACAAATCACACAGTTTTAATAATTACTCCTGCATTCCAGTTTTTTGTTTCCTGCATAACTGCAAAGGCTGGATTTCTTCCAAATAAACAGATAAAAACAGTATGGAACTTTTATCTTTTAATGATAATGACAACACATCATGTTTCACTAAAAGTTTCCTGCTGAATTTTTTTTTTTTTCCCCCTGATTTTCAGAGTTTCAATAAAACGTAATTATACTTTATAATTCCGCTCTTTTAATCTTCACTTCAAAAACTATTCACAGTTAGCAAGTTTGCAAGGCACGGGGAGGCAGAGCGGCCCTTCCCCACGTTGGGCTGTTCACAAATTCTATCTTGGGGTAAACCTGTCACCAAACGATGCGACCCAAGCTGCTTTGCATTCAGATTAATAGCTCGCCTCATTTGAATACAAAATAGCCCCATTTTTGCTATTATTAAAAAAAATAATAATAAAAAAAAATTAACAAAATCGTTTGGCAGCGAAAGGATGTTTGAGCGACGATGTGTCTTTTCTGTCCTTATTTCTTTTTTTTCCTTCTTCTTTTTTTGAATCCTGAATGGAATATGCTCTGGTGTCAGGACGCTTTCGTATCAATGGCGAGGCACTAAAAGCAGTGCCTATAAGAACCAAATGGTGAATACGTACTCTGGGAGTCAGAAAGTTCTCGTTACCCCAAAACCTAATCAGATCTCCACACCTTTGCTATGCTGAGAGAAATGCCAGCAGTTTCATTAAGAACTTCTGTTCCTAAATAATTCCATGGATTTATTTAGAAGAGCAGAGAAGAGGAAGAGGAGGAGAGGAATGCCGCAATTGCACCTTCCTCTCCCAACCCAAAATATCCAGGCTTGAAGGTAAGGTAAACTTTTCTCACAGCTTTTAGTTTGCTTACCACCAGCCTATGTTCCAGTGGGTGATTAAAGAAAGCTTTTTTAAAGCATTACTTCAGAATGATCTTAATTGGTGCAAGGTTGAGCCCTTTCTAGGAGGGGAGGGAAAAGGTTGAATAGCCTTTTCAAGTCACATGAAAGTTTCTAGGATGAATGTACGATAATTAGATTAATAAGTAGCTTAATTTATCACAGCTAAGGATTTCAACAGCCACACATTAGAGCAAGAAAAAAAAGATTAGTGTGATTCCAGTTTGTAAAAAAAAAAAAAAAAAAAAAAATTGTACCAAAACTTGATTAACCTTAAATACAAAGTGCCTTTCTTTTTGTGTGTAAATTCAGTGGTTTAAGGGGCAGAAAAAAACAGTGAAATAATCAGAAAAGTCCTGTTCCGTTCCTTTCTGTGTGCTGGCTAATGAGAGATATCAGGACTGTGCAAAAACAACTTTTCCCTGCGAGGTTATTCTTCCCAGAATGTGGATTTAAATGGAATCTGCAGCCTCTGTGCCTGTTGGAGATCCTGAAGATCTGCGTGAGGCGTGAGACAACGGGGCTGAAAATACCCCTAACAGCAGCCTTATACATTTGAAAATAAAAGAAATGGAAGCAGCGAGGAAATAGGTGAACTGTATATTCTGTGGGAATGCACAGTTCTGTTCACCTTGGTGCTGGCAAGCGAGAGCAAGGCGAGAGCAAGGAGCCAGAGGTGTGCAAAGCAGCTGTGGCCAAAGCCGACGCCAAGCGTGCAATTACCAATGCTAATTAGCCCCTCAATATTCGCCTGCACCGAGTGCGGTGTCCAAAGTGTGCCATCATCACTTCTGGGCGCTCACACCAGGTGTCATTAATCCACCTCTGGAATGCCGCTGCATTGTCCAACGAGGCTCCCCATGCTTTTTAGGAAGTTGGTGTTGGGCCCAAAGGATGGGTTTTGGCTCTCTCTGTCCCAAGCCCCAATTTGAAACAGGCCCATAAGGGGAAGGGTCGTTCCTCCCCTAGGAAACAGCAAAACAAACGACTCCAAGCCTAAAACAATAACAAGGCTGCGATGAAATGAGAACTGAGGATGGTTGCTTTTAATTTGATCTCATACTTAAGGGGTGCCCATGAGTGCTAATGAAAGGAAGGGAGCAGTGGGTGCAATTAGGGTGCAGATAACGCGCCTTGCACGCGCCGTAGTGTCTGAGAGGTTAGCGCCAGCATGGGGAGATCATCCCAATCAAAGTGGCTGAGGGCACTTGTGCATCGGCCTGTTTGATAAGACTGATAAGTGTAACCAGTAGCTTAGGATAATCGATTTCCACCGCCGGAGATCTCCCCGGATGCTCTCATCCTTTCTTCTGTTTATATGAAAGTGAAGCTTTAAAGATGCTTTATCATCTAATGGCGAATATGACACAGAGTTACAAACGGAATCTTTTTTTAATCTCAGAGTGGAAAATTTAAGCGGGGCAGTGGTTCGCTTTAATTATGTATATTGAACAAATTTGAAGAGATGAGAAGAAACTTGTTTTTCAGCCCACTGAACCCAAGTGCTTGCCTGTAATCTAAAATGGATATCTAATTATTGTTTAACATTATTTATTTAGGAGGAGTTACGACCTCTAATTTGCCTTTAAATGATTAATTTAGTGTTTAAATAAAGCTCCTTTTATTTAATAATGTTTTCTTTAACCAATCTTCACTAATGTCAATAAACTCTTTGTTTAACCTTCTTAAAGGAAACATTTTCTCAGCTCTGAGACAATTACAAATTGCCAATACCCATATGGAAAAATGAGCTAAGTAATCATCTAACATTACTGCAGTGTGCTTAAGAAGAGAATACTCCATCCCAGTAATGCAAAGCGAGGGGAAAGAAACAAGCTTTCCTAATCATTGGGCACCCTCACCCATGGGGAGGGGTCTTGGTAGCACCCTCCTGTGCATTGATGCCAATGACCACAAGGGATGAGCTCACACACAGGGCAGGGGAGCGCCAATCATTGCCCCAAAACTCAGCTCCAGACCTTTGGCTCCTTTCTGAAAGGCACATACAATGGCACATGTATGTTACTTTATAGTCCATACCGGCCAACAGATTTCAAAATGAGCAGCTGCTGTGTGTTGAGCACCATTTCTATGTTATAAAAATGGTATTTGTAACAAGCTATGTGCATGTTCTCTTGATCTTGTTTAGATCCTCTGTGCCTTGCTCTGAAGTACGGTGTGTCACTGGAGCTGGGAAGATCATGAGAAACAACAAGTAGCTCTAACAAAGGCAAAACAGAGTCCAGGAGAACAGAAAGAGGGGAAGTAATGGACAAGAAGGAGAGACAGGACTTAAAGCAGGAGCGGAGAGCAAGATTACAGAGGATGGCAAAGGGTAGAAGGAAGAAGAAAATCCAGGATGTGAGGGTCATAGGTTTGTGCTGGTCTGATTGTGGAGATCTCCATGGATGGAGACTCCACAATCCCTCTGGGCAGCATGGTCCAGTGGTCAACAAACCTCAAGGCAAATAACACCCTTCCTGTGCTAGGAATGGGACGTCCTAGATGGGATGACTTCTCAATATTGGACTTGTTTTGTTATTGACCCAAAAGTTCGTGTTGGAACTAAAGAATGTTTCCAGCAAGTCAATGTGCGGCAGTTTTGTTTTTAGAGTAGGAGCAATGCCTGAAGCTGCTCAGGAGTTGTGGGACAGCAATAGGATGGAAACGTTTGACTCCTCAAGGTGTGGTCTGCAGAGATGTCACATGTGGGAAAAGAAAGGATGGACAGGTGGAAAACAAACCAGGAAGAGGAAGAATGCAGAAAACTCTCAAAAGAGCAACAAATATTGAGAGGTGTGAGACTCAACCAAACATTAGGAACAGAGCTACAGAAGACTATAGGAAATGTAAGTCCACATTGGTTATTGTCTGGAACTCAAGTAGTATCAAGGTGAACAGAGACATATGTTGGCACTGCAGTCCACAAAGAACAAAGCTGCCTCGGTGTGGCTGGAAGCTCAGCAAGCATTAGGTGTCTGAAGAATCTTGTTCTTCCTCTGCTTTGGGAGTAGGTGGGAGCCTGAGAGCTGTAGGGAGCTGGTTCTCTGCTGGCCAGAGACCAAAATATCACACAGGAGTGTCTGCACTTCTGTTCTCCATCACCTGATCATCTAGCAGGTCCCTGCTCTGTTCCCAGCATCCCTTCACTGACATAAAATATTCTCTTTTGGTATCTTTCTTTTTTAATACTGGCAAAGACCTTTTGAGTACTTGTCTTCTGAAGTTTTGATATGAGAGGTTCAAATTATTTCCTAACAATACGAGCCAAGACCTCATTCAAGTTGTGGACATCCTCAGCTCATTACTGTACACACTTAGGCTGATACACTGGCATGGGTGATTTACCACAGGTTCTCACAGGAAGGTGAGAAAATCCATGCTCAGCTTCTTCTTTCTCTCTCATCCTTACACTTACAGACCATTCCTCAGAAATTCAGACTGAGGCCACACAACAGCAGAGCCCAGCTGATGCCATCAACACAACCAGGATTCTCTTTGCATTCACCTGCAAGCAAACTTCCATGTAAGTGATGAGACTGGGACCAACACACAAACAAGAAGAATCTGGGGACTCCCACGCTCCCTTCCAGAGCCAGCAGAGTTGGATGAACTGCTACCTTAGCATCTCCTCAGAGCTGGGCCAGCACATCAAGGGGGAATAGAATTACACAGAATCACAGAATCACAGAATCACCCGGGTTGGAAGGGACCTCAAGGATCATGTAGTTCCAACCCCCCTGCCTAGCAGGGCCACCAAACATACACATTCAGATCAGGTTGCCCAGGACCCCGTCCAACCTGGCCTTAAACACGTCCAAGGACGGGGCATCCACAACCTCCCTGGGCAGCCCGTTCCAGGGCCTAACCACTCTCCTAGTAAAGAACTTAATTGAATTAGAATTGAGTCCTGCCTTCAGCTCTGGCCTCGGCTTTCCAGGTGGGGTTCCTCCTCCAGCGAATGCAGCCATACACTAGTCCAGATGTTCAAAGAGGGACCAGCCTCCCACAGATCCTATGGGAAAGATGAACAAAAGGACAGTGAGCAACTACATGTCTTAAAATGTTCAGTTCAGAAGCCACCATGAGCTGTTTGCCCTGCATACGGTAGGAATCAAAGTATAATCTCAGTTGGGTTACAGGTGAATGAGCAGATGTTGTTGCCCTCAGGCAGCTTGAGGAGATACCATCACCTTCTGAACACAGTGTGTTAAAGATGAACCCTCTTTAAAATAGCTGATGACCTTCAGACTGCTAACTCTATGTAGGCCCAGCTGCTCGTTAGGGGTCAAGAAATGCCTGGTTAAAAGCTCCTGCCCCAAGCTTCCACACAGCATGGCCAAGTCCCCTGAGACTTGCTTGGCAGCCCAGCCACATGTGGAGCTGAATCACAGTACACATTCCTCCACTGGAGTCCTTTCAGTGTTAGGAGACGTCATGACCTGCCCCAATGGACATGGGAATAGTTTTCCCAGGAAACATGTTGACACATAGGAAGCAAGTTCTCTGCATCAGCCAATGCAGAGTCTTCAAATAGCAATAGGATGCATCCAAACTTTTATTATTATTATTTAATAAAGAAGTTATTGTGCCTTTTTTTTTTGAAACCACAATAGGAAAAGGGTAGATGTGGCACTGAGGGATATGGTTAGTGGACATGGTGGGGATAGGTTGATGGCTGGCCTAGATGGAAAAGATCTTGGCAGTCTTTTCCAAACTTAATGATTTTATGATTCTGTGAAAGAAAAAATCAAGGGTCTTTTTGCATCCCTCATCTCTTTAGACAGGACTTGCACATTGCTCCCAGCTGCTGAAAACCCTCACTAACCTAAACTAAGTAAAAATTTAAGAATCAAATGGAGTTGTAAACTGCTAGTTAGAAAAGAACTTAGCTTTCACACTTCGGTTAGCTTTTCATCAACCCTGTAAAATTCCCACTGCTTGCATGGACAGGAATGGGTAATATTCTTTGATAAATGAATAAAATATCAGGTAGGAAGCATTTTGTTTGCCTGGAACTTCATTATCTCCATCCCCACCCTCCTGAGCTCATATGAAGGCTGTGTGTCTGGGCTGGTGTGGTTTTCCGTTCTGGTTATTCTCTGTTTGGCTTGTATTAGCAGCTACTAGCATGGAGCCCTGGAGGTAGCTCAAAGTTGAAATTGTTTCCCCTTTCATCTTACATCATTATTTAAAGTGATATTATGGATTTTGTTCTGGGGCTACAAATTCATCTACATTACATACCCCACTGTAAATTTTTACAGTGAAATACAGAATCGGTAGCTTTTCTGAGAGAGACCAAAAAAAAAAAAAAGGCAATTCTAGCAATGGGAGAGGACAAGTTGGTAGAATATTAGGAAGAAATTATACTCCGAAAGAGTGGTGATGAAGTGGAACAGCTGCCCAAGGAGTGGTGGGGTCAATGGTCACCATCGTGAAGATATCCAAGAGCCACGGAGATGTGGCACTGAGGGATGTGGGCAGTGAGCATGGTGGGGTGGGCTGGGGTTGTGCTTGGGGATCATGGAGGTATCTTCCAACCTGAATGGTTTTATGATTCTGTGGTTCTACGAGTATTTTTCCACCTCAGCATAACAACCCTCAAAGCCAGAAACACATATTCTCCGTGATTCTGTTTTTGTTTTGCTCTCTTGTTTATTTTCATCTTAACATTAATTGCCCCATAAAGTCTGCTTGGTTTTATCAATTAGCTTTTGCAGTGAGAAAATATTTTAGCTCCTAATGCAGCGTAATGATTTTTTTTGCCTATTTGCTGAGGGGGTTATTAATAAATGTCCCCACTGGGGTTAGAACTCTGGTGCACTGGTGTTTGCTTTAGGGGAAATGAGGGATTGGAGGAAAATCCTAACCAAACGGAGCTGTAATTAGAGGGAAAGCAGCTGCAATTAGAACTATATGTTCGCCTACACCCATGGCACGTGGGGACAGACCTCCCCTTGACTCAGGCAGGGATGGCAGCAGCAGCTCTGCCATGGCAGATAGGGGAAAACTGTGGGTTTCCCCTTTGTTTCCAGATGTTGCACCATGCATTCAGCATATTTTCCAAGGAAAAGCCTTTCAAGGAAGATTTCTTCTCAGCAGAGAAGCCAACAGCATACTCCTCTGGGCCGGGATTTCACCCTGATGTCTCACTCCTTGCTATTTATTTATCCTGAACTGCTGCCACCAGCACTGCTGGGCTCTCTGGTCAGCTGCCAGCAGAGAAGGTCCTTCAAACACCGCATCCCAGTGCTCATCAGACGCTCTCACTGTTACCTGCAGAGTCTTCTCCTGTAGCTATAGGTTCTCCAGGGCTGCATGGCAAAGCCTGGCAGACCTCGTCCTCCTTCCTGCTGCCACAACGGGCTTTGTTCACCAAGGAGAGGAGCAGACGCTGTCCCTGCAGCTTTCCTGCCTCTTACAAATCTAAATTCATCGTTGCAGGGAAATGAGGCAGCTAATAGGCTGTCCTAGCAAAATCACAAGACACAAGTTTCTGGAAAGATGAATTTTCCAGCCTGAAGCCTGATGGGAATTCAGGCTGAGTTAAAACATTAGCGTTTGACTTTATCAATTAGCCGAACAACATTAAACACTTTCATACAGCAAGGACACATATGGAATAATAATAAAAAAGTGCAACAGATGTGCAGTGCTGCTTAATATGGCTTTTAGCTTAATTCATCTCATTGCAGAAAGCTGTAATTCTCATGGTTTCTGAACACCAGCGGCTGATGTAACATGTTGTCCTTCCCTCTTTTTTTGGCTAAAAAAAACCCCAACCAAAACAATTACTATTATAGCACTATTAGCTTTAAGGATTTACAGCTTTGCTTCTTTCACAGCAGAGATCAGAAGTAATATAATTTGTTCTGGGAAAACCTGACCGTGTCCTTACAAGCCTCTGCAGGGCACTCGTATTGATATTCTCTATAGGTTCCCCATACAGCCCTGCATAGGAAACAGGCTAGGAGCCGGCTGGTTACAGAGACCCATGTTTGAGTGCAATCTCTAATCACATCCAGAGAAAGCAGATAGAAAGCAGCAGCATGGTGCAAAGGCTTATCATAGAATGGAATATCATAGAATGGTTGGGTTGGAAGAGACCTTAAAGGTCATCTAGTTCCAACCCCTGCTGAGGTCCGGGTGCCTCCTACCAGGTCAGGCTGACTGGGGCCCCTTCCAGCCTAGCTATGGGCACCTCCAGGGATGGGGCATCCATAGCTTCTTGGGCAGTCTGCTCCAGTGCCTCACCACCCATTGAGTAAAGTTCTTAAATTCCCACCACTTAAATGTAATAGAGGAGGGGTTTAGACCATCATTGAACTGCATCCACAAAAAAGTAGATCTTGCCATCATCTCCAAAAGATGCAAGCTGTGCGAACACCAGAAAAGTCACCTATATGAGGATGGGTCTTAAGATTCCCTTTGGAAAACAACTGCTGTAGATAGAAAACCTGAAACACCGTGTGGAGCGTGAAGCAGGTATCCACCACCAGCACTGCTGGAGCAAGAAGAGCTGACCCTCAGTTGCTGTGTATGGCTCATACCCTATTGCTCTTCCCAGCAAAAGCATTGAGGCTTTGCATGGAGAAGGTGAGAACTCTTTTTGTACAAAACAAAGCCTTCTGACCTGGCAAAAGCAAAGACATTTCCACCAACTCCATGAGAGCTCATGCTCTGTTGGTATCTACTCTGATTCCTGGCAAGGCATCCACCACAACCTCTCCAAATCACCATAAAGCTGCCTATTCTTGAGTCAGCTGACCATTCAGTTTCCTTTTTTTCCTTCTTATCCTTTATGTGTGTGTGTAAGCATGTGTCTCTCCATGTATCCCTCTAATCACACACACTTTGTGTGCACAAGATGTACGTGTATTATCTTCAACACTCAGAGAAGCTTCTTATTTATCTGAAAAGTTGTTTTAAAGGAATATGTATTATAGGGTGGAAATAATAGTCACAGAATCATAGAATTGAGTTGATAGAGACCCTTTAAGGCCATCTGGACCAACCCCCATGCAGTGAACAGGGACACCCAAATCTCAATCCATTACTTCCATCCAGCCTTGGGTGTCTCCAGGGATGAAGCATCCACCACCTCTCTGGGCAACCTGAGCCAGTGCTGCACTTGTTGTAGAGAAACATTTTCCTTGTATCCTATTATACCTCCCCTCTTTTAGTTGGAAACCATTTCCCCTCATCCTGTCACAACAGCCCCCGCTGAGTCTGTTCCCTTCTTTCTCACAGCCCCCCTTTAGATACTGAAAGAACAGCATACATCCGTGCACGCACACAAACCAACACCTATGTCTTAGCGTGTATCTGTGTAACACGTGTACACACACAACAAACACGTGGTATGTTCATTAGCTAAATGCAGAACTCATGCTGTAGCCTTTCCTCCCTGTGCTGAAGGGCGTGAAATTAAGCGCAGGTGTTTTGAGTCACTTTTATTACATTAACAGCACCAGAAACAGCACAACCTATTGCGGCTGCTTTGACACGGCCGTTAATTTTCTCTTGCAGCTGTGGCAATTAGAAAGTGTACTTAATAGAGTGTCATGTTAATTGTTGCAGAGTTAACCAATTTCTCCATTTAATTGTCAATTGATTAACCTATTGAAATGGTAAGTGACTCAGTTTCCTTCCAGAACAAACAGCAGCTACGTATTGTAGTTCCATCCAGCTGGAGGGGGTACTCTGTGATTTGCTTAGGCTCAGTGTGCTGGTATTTTTCTACACCTCCCTGAGCTTTTAATTAGATGAGCCAATTTTACATGTATTTGTCTGTTGGAAAGGTTATCTGTGCTGGAGCTGACCTGCAGAGACAAGGTTGAGCCTAGCGGTCTTAATAGAAAAGGTTTTCAGCTATGACTGCCGTACTTGATTGCATTGTAATGGTAATTAACTTGAGACTTGGCCTCCCTCAATGTTTTTTTGTAGCTTTAACTATGCAATGAGATGTTTCCTCTGTCATATATATGCACTTATTAAGCTCTCATTGGATTCTAATATGCATGCAAATAGTCAAGAGTTTCTTAAGGCTAATACTACACTGTGTAGATTGTAGTGCCATTAAGTCACTACAAAGATGTAGCCCGCAGCAAACTTATAAGGCTCCTCTTCCTGTGAGTGTAGGCGAGGCTTGATTTCTCATTTTTGTGCTTTGCTTAAACCTAAAGGAGGAAGAATTCCCTCTACGTAGTTTCGTTGCCTTTTAACCTGAAGGATACTTCGCACGACAGCAAGCTTTAAGGCTTTATTCTTACAGAACCATCCTAAAAGCGCTCTTGTGCTCTACAAGGAAGATTGCAACGTTCTCAATTCCAAGTCGGTTTGTAATCCATCCCCACCCCTACTCCTTGCTCCGTGTGGCCCGTTTGAAAGCCCCCGGTATATCCTGTGTTTCCGCATGTTCTTTTACAGTACGGCGCTGTCATTTAATTACGAGACAATCCACCACAACTGAGCAAGCATTTCCATCATTGATAATGTTGGTAGCAGGCAACTGAGACAAAATGATTACAAACCTATGTTGCGCTCAATAGTCCTTTAGAGGATTTCTCTCTTAATAGCGCTGCCTCATTCATGTTTGGTTCAGTACATTTGTTCTTTAAAAAAGGCATAGATTAGAAGAGTTTCAGGGTAGGTTAATAACTCAACTGAAAATGGCTGCTCGCATTGTCAAAGTCTGTTCCTGCAGTTGCCTGGTGCTTTCTTCAGTTCTTCCACACTGCAGCTTTGGCCCAGTTGGTAAACAGCTTAAGTCCAGACATCTTTTCATTCTCTGCGCAGTGGATTGAAATAAAAATGCATATAAGTGGCGACTGACTGGCGCTGGCCTGACAATAGCCTGTAACATTATGCAAGGGTATTTACATAGGAATAAGGCCTTGGTAAAGAAGACAGGGGCAATTAATGACTAGGGCCACACATATAAGGAAAGTTTGTCCAATCCTTTCTTCAATAAAGATCTTTTGTAAAGTGCTATGGAAACTCATGGAGGCCCCCAAACAGATTAGGAGTGGGACTTTTGTGGTATGTTTTTTGTTGTGTTTTTGTTGGTTTTTTTTTTTTTTTTTTTTTTTTTTTTTAACTTGAAGCTAAAAGGGCCAAATTTTGTAAAGGTAAAATGTAATTCTTCTGCAGTTTAGATTTTTTTTATTTTTTTTTTCCTATTGTGACTCCCCCACACCTTTTCTTTTTTCCCTACAGGAACCAGTTGAGTGCAGCTACTTTCATAAGAGGAAGCACAGGGGAAAAAGAAAGCAAGCAAGTAGTGTACCTCCACCAGGGAGCACGGTGGAGGCACAGGGCTTGTTGGGGACCCGTCATGAAGCTTGACTCCTTCTGCTCACACAGGTTTGGCATTTAAGCTAATTTGTAAGCATTTAGGGCCTGACTCTGATCTCCCTTTCACCGCTCACTGGAGCTGTCAAAGCACTTCCCAGCAGAAGTAAGGAAGGGACCCTGCCAGCTGGATTTGTCCCTTTCTCCACTCTTTTGTCCTGGTGGATTTGGGCTTAAGTAATTCTGACAAAACAAGGACCCCCGTGTCCTAGCATGGGTTGTGTTGCTGATAGTGGAGCATCTTCAGGGATGTAGAATCCTTCCAGATGGGATGCCCTCATCAAGGCTGACATATAGGGGAGGGTTTACACACTTTACTTTTCCACCTGTAGGGCTCAGCTCAAGGCTTGTGGATACCCATTCTATCTCCCTAGGGGACACCAGCCCAAATCCTAGTCAATGAGGCCTATTCCAATAGCCAACGAGGCCTACTCCAGTGAGTCTCAGGCTTCAGACTTGCACGGCTCTGCTGAGGACCTCATTTTTCCATGGGTGGCCATGGCACATCTGTTAATGGCAACTTGAACACGTCCACAGCAGTTAAGCAGTTTCACTTTCAGGCTCAGATGTTGGTGTTCAAAGACTTTGTTCTTATTCCGATGACTGATAGAGGACCTCTGTTTGGGTTGATGCTGTAGTCTTTTAAGTATGCTTTCCAGAAAGCTGTAAGTCTCTATTTTGAGAGCAGAGCAGAGATCCTTCTGTTGAACCCATCGTATATATTCAAGAAGACAACACTTTGGTGGACATCAACACATTGGTAAGCATCAATGAGGAAAGCCTCAATGATTTTTCTATAGTTCTCCCAAGTTTGAAGCCATTTGATGATCTGCTTGCTGAATCTTTTTCCTCTTAAGTGATTTTTATAGCAGAATATAACTCAAGAGAAAAATATACTTCCTGGGAAGTATATTCTTCCAGTTATGCCACTTTCTTTATTCAGAATTAAATTAAAAGATCAACACTTCCATGGAAATTAATTCCTGAAATGCTTTCTGGACACTGAAGAGGGGGAGACAAATGTTAATAACACAAATGTGTGATTCCTGTGAGAGGAGTGTGGATGCAGCAGAGAATGTGATTCTACTTCAGCCCTGGAAAGCTGCAGAAATCAATGCTTCATTCAAGGCTATTGATCAGTACTAAATTAATTAGACTTCAAGGCTTATGGCAGTTGATAAGACAACTTGTTAATTTAGTCAATGATAGTGTTTTCCCTAAAGCAGCAAATACCCTCTTTCTCAGAAAAGACATTTCCAGCACTTGCTACCCAATGTTTTTCCCCCTCTTTTTTTTTTTTTTTTAATTAAAAAAAAAAAATTCACTTTTAAATTAAGATAAGGATTGGATGGGGAGATGCTTCCATCTACCCCCATTTGCCTTCCTTTGCTCTAACGTTGGAGCGGGATGTTGATAACATCTGATGTAATTTAATAGGATGGCAGCATAACATTTAGCTTCTTCGACCCCGGCCCATTGACGGCGACGTTCATTTGGGAAAGCTGCTGGGGGAGGAGGAGGAGGGAGCAGACCCACTTTCTAACTCCGTTTTTAAAATGGCAAACCCAGAGTTCCTGCTTCCCAGGCAAGGAGGATGCTTGTGGCAGCTGACAAAGGCATGGGCAGTGCTGGTGCTGCAAGCCATGAATGAGACAAGGTATCCCAGAATACCCCGGACATCGGGCCATACTTCCTGCTGGCTGGGAAGGACAAAAGGACAAAGCTGAAGGAGTGCCGGGGTCCCACCACCAGCTCTTGGAGGCACCAGTCTGCTACCAACAGCACTCCAACCCTCGGAGAATGCTAATAAGCCACTGAAGAGCTCAGCTTTCCTGCCATAATTCTATAGCGCCGTCGAGGACCCCATAGTGTTCGCTAAATAAAGACAACTAATTGAGAATTTTTTGCACATTTTGCTCTGTGGACTTGTTGTTCAGGCGGTTCGTTGGGGAGAATGTCCCCCTACTGACAACAGGGGCTGATTGTTTTGGCAGCCGCCGGGTTAGCGCGAGTTCCCGGCTCTGGGGCTGACTTTCCAAGTATGACAAAAATGTTTAATTTTGGATTTTTTTTATTTTTTTTTTTTTTTAATTATGTGGCTGAGAATTATTTTGGTGTTGTGGAGAATAGGCCGTCTGGTGCTCATGTTAAAAAAAAAAAAAAAAAGAATATTGCTGGCACGGACTCTCAGAATTAAACCTTTGGTCTTTCTCCTTTATTTTCTCTCTCTCACTCTTTTTCCTTCTCTCTCTCTTTTTGCTGGTTTTTGGTGTTTTTTTTTTTTTTTTTTTTTTTAAACTGTATTTTCTATGGTGAGGCCTACATTTTTGTGTCTGCAGGTGACACTTTGATTGAAACTAAAATTAATAAATCAGCTGAAAAGCTCACACCTACAGCTCACAGCAGGGCCTTGAAAACACGGTTATAAAGGGAGCTTTATGCCCTTGTGTAAAGAAGGAATAAATTACAGAAGCACTTGTTGCCCTTGGACTCGATTTTGCTTTGCAGCCTGGTATCTTATTTTTGGAGCTTATTGTTAATCAACAGGTTCCTTGTAGGTTTAGCAGGTGACTTTGCTATTAATCTCCTATTTGACCACTATAGCATATTAATGAGGTAGGATTCTGGATGTGGCTATGTCTCCAGCACAAGGAATTAGTTTAAAAGGTGCACTCTTTACTCAATTGCCCACAGTTAACGATGCTGCGGCCCAAATGCAAAGTAGCATTTTCTGCAGCTTGTGTAGCATTAAGAGTGTTTTACTAACATTATGTTCCTCACTGTGCTTTTCTTCTGTTGTATACTTATTTCTTCTCCGTGGAGGGCTATTATCAGGCTTACCGGTCCTTCCTTGTTGCTGTGTTTTTGGGGGCTTTCTTCATTTCGCATTCCCCTAACAAAATAATGAAATTACATATAAATGACAAAATGATATCCTTGCTTATTAATGCGCACCTTGGTTTTAATTAAACAATTTTGGTGGGCTTGGAAGGACCGTTGGATTTAAATGAAACGCTCAGCTCAACATTTCTCTTCAAAACTAGCTTAATAAATATCATTATAAAGTGCCGGAATTCAATCAGCCCCGTTTCACCTTGTGTTTTGGGTCTGATTTAAGCTTGAAGTGAGGATACCTATAGGGGTAGTTAAAGAACATAAAGAAAAGCTGAGGATTTAAGTCTTAAATTTGTAATTACAAGGATCTGCCGAAATACATAATATTATGAGACGGGCTACAAAACACCCCGGTGGAAACAGCAGCTTTGTTGTAATACAGTAATTTCCACATTCCAAGAAACGTGCTCTGCCATAGACGGTTATTATCGGTGTTCCCTTTCATAACTTTCAGACATGTGGTCTACCTCCCAAACAGATCCATTTTCTGATTTAAATCAGAACTGCCAGGCTTATGCACGCAGATTCTCGGCATTTTCTTAACAAGGACTCTTGCACTCAACAGCATATTTGTGTCAGGTTAGATGTCAGCCTGGAGTTTTAGCCTGAACCGTAAAATATCTGTCTTCTGTGGATTAAGGTCAAAGTTATCCAGTTACTTTAGCTTGGTATTTTGGTATTCCTTTTCTTTCTTCTTTTTTAATTGGGTTATACATATTATAAAAAAGGACAGGGGGAATAAGATCTGACGGTGAGTGTATTTAGGAGCAAGAAACACCAGTATTGCTGATCACTTTACCTTTGCCTCACAACAACACCCGCAGAAGGAGATGTACTGCTCACATTCAAAGTAACAACAAAACGTGTATCTATATTTTCAGAAATGAATGTCAATTTATGGCATTGCAGGGCACTCTGACAAGAGCTGGCTTCTCCATCGACCCAAAGTGCTGTGCTGGAGCGAAGCATCTCAGTGGGGCAGCCAGACAAGCTTGGTGGCTTTGGGAAGAACCTCAGCGGGGACAAATTATGGGGAAAACACAAACTTCATTGTCAGACCTTGTAGAACCTTTGGCTCAGAGCGGGTGGGATGAAGGCTTGAGGTGAAATGGACACTGGCTCAGGAGTCTGGATGTGCCCAGAGGTGCTCCCAAGGCACGATGCACACAGAGCCCACTGTCCCCCAGTGTGCCCCAGGCAGAGCAAACAGGCTCAAGTGGGACACACACCACCCAACTCCTTCATTCGTTAAAGCTAACGTGACATTTCCCTATCACAGGCCGACAACTCAACAAACTTCGCTTGGAAGAGGGGGGAAAAAAAAGAAAAGAGTTTTTCAGCTCTGAGAATTCATGCAGTTATAACCACTGACTTGATTTTTCTTCCTTCCTTTTTTTTTCCTTTTTTTTTTAAACAGTTTTGTTGCACTTCGTTCAGATATTCTGCACTGCAGCCCAGTTTGTGAGGGCTCAAGGAATAGTGCATTTTTACTGCTCAGGCACAGACCCTATACATCAGGATTTGTCATTAAAGCACTGGCAAGTCCTTCACTGAAGTGGTGCGAGCAGGGGCTGCTGTAATGCCTATTTCTAAGCAGGAACAGTTACTGCAACGTAGTTTGGGAGCCCTTCCACTCCCCAGCCCCCATCTCCCCCAACTACTTACAGCACAAGGAGGTTTGAGCTTATTTTGTCTTTTCACAACTTAGCAAGATCAGACACATTTCTGCAATGCATATGCAGATTTTACCTCTTGTTACTTTCTCTAATGAGCTTTCACTTAATCAGTTTGACAGTAGCCTTTCTTCCTTTTTGCTTCGTATCCTCTAGGAAAGTATTCAGGAAAAAGTGTTAACAGTTTCAAGGGGTATTAGCAAAATGGAATGGCGGCACAGCCAAACTTAGGAAGAGAGCAGGAGGAAGGAAAAAAAAAAAGAAGTTAAAATCTGGAATGTGGATTTAACAAGAATGTATGTCTAGGAAATGAGCAGGACTGCAGACATCACTTTTATTTCCTTGCAAAGCATTTTAAAAGATAGCAATTGTTTGTAGAGAAATCCTGATCTTATGTAGTTATGTGGACTAAAGAAAAAAGCACTTTCCCTGATAAAATGTAAACCTTGTGAAAATAAAAGTGTCTTCTGCAGTGAGCTACTGAGTGGTGCCCTAGCTATAGCCTGATGTCAGGACAGGGATGCGGGATGCCCCATTGACCTGCAGAGCCATGGCAAGGCCTGTACAGAGCCCCATCAATCCTACACACCTGGGTTATCAAAGCCCTTGGGAATTTGTTATATGTCCCTGTGTGGGCTGAGCTGGAGGGGAACCTGACCTTCTCCAAAAAGTGTTGGGGTTTGGGCAAAACCATGCTGGGGAATTGCCACCAACATGGAGATATTGCATCTGGGTGAGCCAGTCAGTACTTACGCACTCAGTGTCACCACTAAGCTGTGTCAAGGCCAAGGGCATCTCAGGCATTAAATTCGTAATAGCAGAGTGACCAAGGATTGATGACACATGCTAACAAGGAACACGACCTTTTAGCCAAGGCTTTTAGGAGAGTCACAGGATCTGACCACATGAAGGGAAGGGGAATGCACCAAAGGAAAAAGTTTTCCTTTGTTTGCATGGGGGATTCATAATGCAGTGGAGGGTACAGCCTTCACCCCTGGGTTCTCATCTCTCATCCACTAACACCAGTGGTTCTCAGCTAAAAAAACCTCACCAAATTATTACTGAGGTGGAGAAAGAAATAGACAGTGGTGTTGCCACATGGAAATTCTCCTTACATTCAGTCTGACAATACCAAAAGTGAAGTACTGGTGATGCACTGGGACAGGCTGTTCAGGGAGTTGATGCTGTCGCCATCCCTGGAGGTGTTCAAGAAAAGGGTAGATGTGGCACTGAGTAACATGCTCTAGAGTGGTCACAGCCATGGGCTGATGGTTGGACTGGACGGTCTTGTTGGTCTTTCCAACCTTAGTGATTCTATGATTCTATGAGAAGGAAGCTTGTGTTGGATGTGATTATCAACGTGCTATATATGATTTGCCCCACAGCTGGACCAAGCTGCTATCACCCTTTAGAAAGAAAATTGGTAAGAAGACACGAATAATTATCTCTTGACACAATCTAGTTTTCAGCATCGTTGCCTGCAAACTGATTGTACCCCAATAAATGCTCCAAGTGCCTGCTGCGGGAAGCAGGGTGCTAATTTCCACACTGTGGCATCATTTTGCCCAGTTATAAATGTGGTATTCAGGCTGCACGTCCTTATCAGGAGAAGGAACACAGCCCTTGGAGCTCGACCTTGCAAGCCCACAGAGCCCCTGGAGACACATGGAGCCCAGAGAGGCTTTAGCTGGGCTTTGCTTTCCTGACACTGTTTCCATCCCAGAGAGGGGACCTCACTGCTGTGGAGCCAGTGCATGAACTCCAACTTGACTTTTCCAAAATTGTCCCTTTCATATATTTTTTTTAACATCTTATGTTTAAGCCGGGGTCCAAAACCTTTAAATCAGAGGCAATTTTGTTTTCCTAGCTGTCAGCAATATTTTGGCTATTTTAAGAATGTAGGACAGGGTTAAGGATTAGTACCAGCATTTCTTTTCTGTGTATCAGAGCTGCTTAGCAGTAATTAATTAGGACATTGGGTTTTGTACTCTTGGTTCAGGTCATTTGCCTATGAGCAGCTCAAGCCTTTTACAAAGGCACGCTGCATATGTTTCTGGGTACTTTTTTGAGAGAAGATTTAAATTGGCCAGATGAATAATACTTTGCTACAAGTGTTTTGCCCTAGGCAAAAAAGGTTTTCTTCATATTATCATTGCCCGGAGCTGGAATCCTCAAGCTTGATGTGACTGGTGTTATACTGTCACATGGCAATGATGTAAGAACAGGAGCTCTCTGTGTCAGACAAATCTGGATTTAGGGGAATTATAGCAGATGTTGCAAAATGGCAACAGTTTAGTAAGTTCCTTTCATCCCGCAGTTGGGAGGCAGGTCCACAAAGTGCCCCCAGACAGAGAAGAATGTTATCTTTGATCCCTTTCACTCCGGGGCAAGGAGGCTCCACCCGCCAAGGGATGCTGGAAATAAATGAAAATAAATTTACAGTAGCTGTTTGTTTTGCAGTATGGAAATCGGCCATTACTTATTCATGCTGTTTGCCCAGACGTGTATAAGAGATTTTATTGGGGGTAGCGTGTATTGTGTGCTATAAACAGATTAGGGCATTCAATATTAAGATTAATGGCATGGAAAAACACTTGGAAATTTGTGAACGGTGAGATTACCAGCCTTGCAGCTCCTCTCCACCAGATGTACACACACAGTGGCACAGTCCTAGCTTCATGACAAGGAAACAAGAAAGGAAGGAATATTATATGTATATATATATATATAAAAGTTATATGTTCTGTTATCTGACATTTAAGACTTGTGGTGCAGATGAATGGAAGAACTCCATTCATCTGCTCTGCTCATGACAAGCAGGCATTGCCTGTAATGAATAAAGCGTGCCAGCGGAGGACTATTCATAATTCTTTTCATATGTTTAAATCTGATTGGAATTCGGTCAGAATTCGCAGGACTTTTCTTAAATTGGGCAGTTCATTGAAAAAAAGAAAACAAAAAGCATTTGGTGACAGGTACAAAACCACCCCAGCTTCTGATTAGGTTTTTAAATAAACAAAATCCTTCCTACCGCCTGACAGCAGCATGGGCTCAGCCATGTAGGGCACTGGCTCTGCTCACACTGCTCTGATGGAGCACAGCCTCTGCCCGACAGACTCATGGCTGCAACCATGGATTTTGTGATTAGGATTCCAGGTGGGCTCGGATCAGGAAGGGATTTGAGATATTAGATATTAGACTCACATCAGTGCACTTCAGGTCTTCAACTTAAAATCTGCCCTTGCTTTCATTCCTTCGTGAGTTCTTGTCTAGCCCTGCCAATGGAGCAGCCCGCGTTACCCATACAGAAGGAACAATTGGAGAACACAGCACCAGTCTCCTGCTGAGCCATTCCCATGAGCCCCACAGTTAAAACATGTGAGATGTGGATAGGACCACGCTGACAAACAGCCACAGTGTTCATTGACCACAGTGGTCAATGGCCTTTTGACCATCTTAGGGAAAGCATCCCCCTGCAATTCTGCTCATAGGAAAACAAAAAGTCCTTTCTGCATTTCCAGTTTTTCTTTGGATGCCCTAAACCAGAGGAGACCTTGCGGCAGCCACACCTGAGTGATCCCAATGAGCAGTGAACCCTCTGCTCATTGACCTGCACCCAGGGGTGTCTCCCACTCTGAATCCCAAACCAAGGTGGTTTTTGCAAAGCAAGAGCCTAACCTTGTCTCTCCAGAGGAAACTATTTTGCCCTTGTCTGCTCTCTGGGGAGCACTAAATCTCATTCCCACAGCTCTTGGTCCATGCAAGCAGTGAGCCTTGTTTGGCAAGAGACTCTTGAGGTGACCATACAACAAGATCTTGACCTTCCTGTCTTCTACATCCCAGAAACCTTTCTTTTGTAGAACCAAAACCCTACGAGAGAAAGGCTGTAGTGAGCACTTTGCCAAGCACAACAGAGCCCGGCTTTGCTGATTACTTTAATTGTTGCCACCCTGCAAACATCATTTACAGCAGCTCAATGCCACAATCACGACACAGCCAAAAATCACTGCAGCATGTCACAGTCATAGCACAACACTGATCATACCACTTATGGCCCTGGTCACATGTGCAGGGATGTATAAGGAAAACATGGGATCAGCAGAAGTTCCCATTCAGGATGCCTAATCTTGTCTACACTCAAAATGGTACTGGCTAAAATTGGTTTTCAATTGATTTAAGTTCACTGGCACAAAGCCCTGTGTAGACATTCTTAAATGGGTTTAAAAATGGCTTATCAATTTAGCTTAAGACACTTAGTAGCTAAACTAAGCTAAATCGGCATAAGCCAGGTTTAAATTGATTTATGATGTCCACAAAGAGTTTTGCACTGGTTTAACTAAATTGCTTTAAAAACACACCGCCACTTTAGCCATCAAAAGTGAGTGCCTACGAGTGTAAGGATTTAGGGTAAATGTCTTTAAAAGTGAGGAGCTTATGCCCTTTTTCCCTAAACAGACTTAGTCTTTTCGAAATCAGAAACTGTCCTTTGTCAACGCTACTCCCAAGTGCCAAAAAAGGGAAAGGGTCAGATCCTCCATGGAGTAAATTAGGGAGATATCCCATTTTGCATCAGCTGGAGGAAAACCAAGCCCTGCCTTGAAATTTTAAAAGGAAAACTAAATTGTCTGAAATCTAGGTTCAAACTGAGGCTTGCACACTTTTTTCCTGCCGGTATTTTCTTTACCTCCTCAGCTATAGATAGCAGCTATCCGTTATGCAACATATTCACACGTATTCACGTATATTCACGTAATCACATCACCATTCACAGCATCCCAAAGCCTGCAGCAACTCCCCCGTTTATGCTGATGTCTATGGACAGAGTTTGGAAGGTATTTCAGTGCTGGTAGCCACATCTGTTGTTTTCTTGCTTAATGATTTGTAGTTAGCCAAAATAATAGAAAGCAGGCAGACCTTTTTAATGTTGGCTTGCTTGAAGGGAGCCTATCTGAGTCAAAATGTTTATTCTGCAGTGCTCCTGCTAGCTCTGGAAATTCATGTATCTATATGTATTTGCGTGTTTTGCTTGGCTAGACACAAATTATGCTCTCAACTGGAAATATCACAAGTGTAAATAATTTGGAGATGTAAGTGCCTGAGTGAAACTCGTGTAAAAGCTATTTGTTTTATGGATTTTGATCTCCAAAGTTTAAAATATGAGCAAACTTTTCATTAAGGCTTTTGCCATTTGTTTGAGCACTCCTGTAGTAATTGGAAATGCAACAATTGTTTAAAAGTGGCATTGTCCCTGAAAAGATTTAGTGAGGGATGAAGAAATTTTTTGAACCTAAAGACATAATCTGGTGATCCAATTCTCCCCACTGTGTCCATTCCCGTGAAACTCCATTTACTTTCTCCTCTCCGCCACCAGCTCCCCGCATCCCACCTAGCCAATCCTCTAGGTTTCCCACATTGTTTCCCCTTTTGTCTTTTCAGTCCAAACAGAAGAACAACAGACAAGGTTTCGAAGGGCAGGGAGCATCAGGGGCTGGAAGAGAATGGCTAAGATGAGGGTCAGAGTCCTAGCCCTACTGCCAACAGTTACCAGGGTTTGTGCTGCCTGGCTGGGCAGTGTTCAAAGACTTTGCTGGGCTTTGTTCCACTGTGTAGGGATTAGGCCTGGCGGTCTGAGAATTTGCCTTCTAATTAAAAAGGATAAAAGATAGAAGTAGCATTAGACTAAAACATAGCAGTGATACTTCACAGGCTTTTTTTTTTTTTCCTTGCTTTTTTTTTCTTTAGTCACAAGACAACGGCACGAAGTCGTCAGGTCGTTTTATTTCTTTTGTTTTATTTGCGCATTTAAAAAAAAAATCTTAATAAAGAGAACAGAGGGGAGGAGGAAAAGTTTTGAAACTCTTCCCAGCTGTTCCATATGGTGGATGAAGGCTGAATTTCACATACGACGTCTGTGTGCCCTGTGGTGATGCCGCTATTGCATCTATCAGCAAGGATTACCCCACCTCCCAATAGCCTTCTTTAATGCCAAACCAAAAGATGAGGGAATTCCCCACGTCATTCTCCCTGGCCAAAGAGGTCTACAAGAAACCTGAATTTCTTCTTGCAGAGCCTTCGCTTTTATTCCTTGCTTTTGGTCCTTGTTGGGCACACTCAAAAGCACAGACAAGCCCTCCCCTTATATTAACCAGAAGGTACTGTTTTACCAGCGCAGTGTGAAAAATACCAGGCTTATAGCACCCATTTAATTACTCTTAAAACTCATGTGTTTTGGGAAGGAACTTGAGGCCAAATCCCTACGAGCTGCTCCTCATGTATGTAATCCCGTCTCCTGCAAAAGCCCTACTGATGGCGGCCGCCAGCATCCAGCCCAACACAGGACGCCGAGGACGGGCATCCATCCAGCACGACAAGGGCTGCTGGAAGAGATCCCCGCCGGGTACAGCTCCATCTGCCTCCAAACTGCCTGGGCTCCATGGATGGACACCACCAGCACCTCGGGAGAGGAGCCGAGGTGAGCGGTTGCGTAAGGGCCGCTGATGGGATTATAGAAATTGCTTTTCAGAAAGGGGGGGCGGGGGGGGGGGGGGAAGGAAAAAAAAAATAAAGAGAGGAGGCGGTAGGAGTTTGGTGGAAGACTTCAGAAGCTTTCAAAGCCACAGAGCTCGGATTGCACGCGAGGATAAAGGAATGCCCCTTTGTTCCCACACATCTCCTGTTACGTCACGAGGAGCTCAGTTTCTTCTGAATTCAGGAGGAATTTGCACGGAGTAAATAATTTGGAAGAGACAACAGAGAGGGTGAATATGATTCACAGCAGAGAGTCGTTGCAGTCCTAATGCAGGGTACTCACAGGAAAGCATTTCTAATGGGAAAGCATTTCCTCATTGCATTTTTGAGCAAGTTTTCTAGCAAAGATTTATCCTATGCAATAATGAGAGAAGCCCTATAGGCATTGCTCGGGCAAATGTGTTGTTGTCTTCAACAAAAATAAGCACTGTCAGACTGCTGTGTGTTAGCTCGAAAGCAATACTAATGTGGCAAATTATGCCATTGATTTTAGGCAGGGTTCTTCATTGATTTTTGCTTAAAAATCTGGTAGTATGCTACAGCCCGGCATGGGTAACTTCTTAATGCTAGAGCATTTGTAAAAGGTTACAAATGGGCAATTCTGCTCCATTTTAGGGACATGGGCATTTAATAAAACCTGAGTGCTGTCTCAGCATCTCAATGAGAGCAGCCCTTCTTCGGGTGCTTTTGGAAGCCAATAGGCTCAAGTCCCCCCAGGATGCTGCAGCCACTGTGCTTAACATGGCTGTAGAAAGGTTAGAATGAAGGCAGCAGTCTGATCCCCCCTCACATCCCAGTATAGGAGTGATAAATGGGAGGGGGTTCCCAGCTCTCACCCTTTTTGGGGTAGGTTTTTGGTCTGGTTTCATTGCGAGGAGCAGGGACAAAAACCCCTTGGATGCTTTCGGCTGTGCGCATTCCTCTAAAACGTACTCAGGAAAGGATTTTAAAATTCATCTTCCGTAGGGCAGGGATAAAGATGCAGGGCAAAAAGAGGAATCTTGCATTATTTAAACGAGAAATGGAAAACAAGCAAACAAAAATTATATTTCCAAAGTGATCTAAAGCACTTAGTGTCTGCCTGAAGCCCCCAAGGAGGTGTGTGCAGGAGGGCTGCTCCCTACTGCTCACCACTGATTCAATGAAGGAAAGAGACGTTGTGGGGAACAGGGGGGTGTTATATTTGAAAGAACGTTCCCAATATTTGCATTATGGTGAAGGAAAATATTTTTCAAGGCCAAACGAATATTCATTTATATTTATTTGCTTAATCTAATGATCTATTGTGATTCTGCCTTTCATCTATTCTTCCCTTGATGAGTGTGTGGCACTCCCATTAAGATTAATAGCGGTTTCACATGCACAGTCAGGGGAGATTAGACCCCTGCCCCGGCCTCCTGCCAGCCCCATGTATGTCTTTGGATTCAAGCTCCGAACCCTCGCTGATGTCAGTGAAAGCACCATGTGTACAAAAAGGCCCCATCCTGCCCGGGGCTGAGCATCCCTGGCCAGCTGAGGCTGCGCTCAGCCTCTCCCCAAACCCATTTGTTATGCCCTAAAGAAGGTGATTTTAGGGCAGACTGCTCCAGCATATGGGGACAGTGAGGGGTGTGCTGGAACCATTTTCTAGCAAAATAAGACACATAACCGTTGCCTCTGAATGCATACATCAGCATCCTTCTACAACAACTCTGTGCATAGAAATTAATTTTTGGGACCAGCTCTCCTCTTTCTGGCCACGAGATGTGGCATACAGCTGCCGTCACAACAAGAGATACAGGGAGCCACCTGGTTTTAAAAAATACTTATAATAAAGGATGCTCCTTTGCAGCACAGGGCCTGCTCCCAAGCCCTGCCATGGGAAACCCGTTCTTCTATTGTAATCTGATGAATTTCCAACATCTTTTCATTTGCAGGAGTTTACCAACATACCCTATGACATCCTGACATCATCAGACTAACTCTGCCAGCTGCTGCAGCGCTCCGACCACAGAAGATTTGCTCCCATTTCTCTGATGCACAATAATTCTGGGAAGGAGAAATGGAAGATTTGCCCGTTGCCAGCAAAGCCGGATGTGGCCTTGTGAAAATCACTGGTTTGGCCTCGTGCCTCAGTTTCCCCAGTGCGTGTGGTGAGACTTTTGCCTCTCCAGCAGTACTGTTATAAGGGAAACAAGTATCATAATAAAAATTACCACTAATATCTTTTAATATTTTTTAATAATTTTGCAGTCCTTCATGGAACCATCTCTCCGGCGATTCCACAGGATTAGGGCATTCCTTTTGCCCCAAGCAGCCCCCAAGGACGGAACAGCGCCAAGATCCAGCCGAAATAACATGACCAAAGTCAGAGTACAGAGTACATAAGAGCCAGAAAGTGAGCAGAAGTCAGAGGCTAGCATGGAAACTGCTACACCATCTGTCCTCTCTGCTTGCTGGAAAGACTCTTCGCAATTAGGGCATAACTGAGTATACGACATTGTTTTCCTGCACTGTATTCAAGCTCCGTTCTCACTCGTTATAATGAGCTCATTATTGATTTGTGGAGCTTCCCCTTTGAGCTTCTGTATCGTTCAAAACACGAAACCAACGTTCGGGCAATAAAATGGATATTTGTGTCATGCTGTATGTATGTCACAGTGCCTGTCATATGTTGTGACACACGGGATAGCCATCTTCTGCCAATATTTACAGGTACGTTTCTAAGCAAACATTTCAATAGCTCCTACTTAAATTTGACTATGGCTGTTTATAGTATCAGGCATTTAATCTGTTCGATTGATCCGATAGATGTGAGTAGATGATGAATATATGCATTTATCCAAAGCCTTCTTGAACATTTCTATGGTGGTATTTCTTATTTTGGATTTTCTAGGAACTAATAATAGCAAAGTGAACTTAATTGCTGCAATTTATGGTCATGGCTCATGAGATGTTTTAATAAGAGGAAATAATCCGCAGAATTTCAGCTCTTTCACTTAGAATACATACTTTAATCTCTCCAAGATCATTGTCCTTATTCTAAGTATGAATTCCTAAAAAGCCTGTGTTGTGATTTGCTTTCATTTTCTTTCTTTTTTTTTTTTTTTTTTTTTTTTGGCTTAAGCAATAGGCTTGAAAGTGGCAGCTCTGAAAACAGATTTCTTTATCCAGAAGCCAGTTTGGAGAGCATCCACACAGGCTGCTATTCTAAGGCACCATTCTGAAGACTGCCATCTCTACGATGGCATATGAGATGTAATTTAGTCTCTGTGTTAATTTAGCCCAGGGTCTCTCCTGAACAGAGAAGACTGGCTGTGCCAGATTGTGTTAAACTAGGGATGGTGCTTTTGTGATACGGACAACTGTCTACCAGGGATTGAGCTGAGACCACCAAACTACTTTCATTTAGATTCTCAATTTAGTCTTGAACCAAGGTCAGAAGGTAAATAGCCAGGGCTTTATCTTCCCAGCCAAGCTCCTGGTAGAGGGTCTCTTTGAAGTGGAGTGTGATCACTGGCTGTTTCAGAACTAATGTCCAAGACAGTGATGTATAATACATTTGCTTCCATTTTACATCTGCTGGTATGATCGCAGGTTAATTTAAGAACGATTTCCCAAGAAAGGAGTGTTTTTGCCCAGTTGTAATCTTTTAAAAAATCTGAAATTAACTCAAGATGCCCTTCTGACACTCCCCAATGTATACTTGTTTGGGGTTTTTTTCTACTGCTTTGATTGCCAGTTGCTTTGGGACTGATGCTGCTCTTGCTGAAGTCAATGGCATCATTCGTATTTGCTTCAGTGAGCAAGGCTCTTTGAAGATGCTCTCTATGTTGGCCGGTGTTTGTGGCTGCACATCCACCAGGTGGTCAGAGGGAAGGAGATTTCTGTTTGCTGGAGGCACATTTTCTGCAATGACACAGTGATAGCAGTGTGTGATGGACCCACTGCTCATGCAGACTCTACGCTCATCCCTTGAGCAAGCCAAGATGCAAACCTTGTGAACAGGGCTGCATTTATGGGAAGCTAGTGATGGTAATTTGAGAAGTCTGTGACCTTCCTGTATTTGCCCATTCACTTGTATGAATACATTTGTATTTCTTTAAGAGCCTGGATTCAAACCACGGAATGTCCCTTTAAGGTTTATCCCAGATCATCTCCCTAATCCAGTTCACATAATTGCCCCCCCAGCCAGTTGTGGTAACATAGGTACACGCACACATGGGACACTGTGACAAGTTGGATGGAAGGAGAGAACGGCCATCAAATACCTTGCTCCTTCCAACTGTGCTACAAAACTTGCACAGACTGATTTCCCTTCCTGTTGTGTGCCACGAGGATACAGTTCATGTAGCTCCTCATCACGGCAATGCAGTCATCCTCCTGCTTGATAGCCTCTTGCACCAGATGTTGCTGCATCTGTTGTGGGAGGCCCTTGAGCAGGAGCAGATCACATCTGAAGCTGGGGGAGCAGGAAGGTTTCACGCTATTCGTTGGCACCAAAAAGACTGTAGGGTTATCTCCCACACTGACAAAAAGCATCTTGGAGATGTCTACCCCGTTGTTGGTACCATAGCAAGGGGAACAGCACATGTTCAGCCAAGCCACGGCTCCAGCAACATGGAAAAGCGAGCAAAGGAAAGGAGAATGGGAGGTGCCTTCAGAAAGGGGCATCGGCCATGAGTAGGGAGCACACCAGATGGCTGAAAATCACATTTTTTCCTGCAAGGGAACAAGTAGCTGCTCAGCGCCTCTGTCTCAGAGCAAGTTGCTGCCAACCCACTGCCAGCACTGGTAGCACATTCAGTGCTGCGTGTCCGTGCAGCTACTACTTCAGGCTGCTTCTCTGCATCAGCATCCCCATGTGCAGGCATAAGGTCTGCCTCAAAGAAAATGGGAATGAAATGGGAATCACTACAATTTTCCCTTTACTATTACTGTTCTGCCAGGAAGAGCTGCTGCAGAAGTGGATATCTATCAAAATATTCCCTTTCATTGAAGTTTTTAGTTGAGAACATCTGAAAGGTGTTTTGTTACGTGCCACAATTTGTTGATTAAAATAGAGCCAGGTTTCGCCTCACTGGGTCGGAAGTTTTATGAGTAGCCAAGAAGTGGACTAGAAAGGAAACAAAGCCCTGTGGACTCCAGCTCAGGTGCCTACACACCTGAGATGTATGCCATGAAGCACCCTCCCTCCCCAGATTGTGCCCAAATACCTACAGCCAACTCCACGTGGTGTGGCATTTTGCAGTTCTTCAGAACAACAGGCTGAGCTATTACTTTTGTTTAGTAATTCTGGGTGAACACAGTGTAAAAGATGAAGAAAACTGGTTTATGTTCAGGTGCATAAAAAAATAAATAAATAGACAATAAAACCACAGAAAAACAAGGCTGATGAGGACCAGGAAGCCATCTAGCCCATTTCTCTGCCCCAGGGCAAGGTCACATCTTTCAGACTGAGGTTTGTCTAACAAGATGTTAAAAGCCTCCTCGACCCCTCCAGGCAGTCTGTCCAAGCACTGAACTGTCCCTATACATGGAAAGTACTTCTTAAGGCCTAAGCTCCACCTCAGGGCTGCACCTGATGCCCCTTCCTCCTTGCCCTAACCTCTTGGACAAAGAGGACAGAGGACAGACTCACCACCTTCACACAACACCTCTGGACATGTCTGACAACTGCTGTCATCTCATCTATCCCTTTGTGACTCTGCTCCAAGCTAAACTTGCCCAGACTTTTCCCATTCTCATCCTCTGCTGCTGAGTAGCTGTTGTTCACCCCCCGTAACTACACTCTCATCCATCCCCATCCATGAAGACAACCACCAAGCAGAACAAGAGCACGTCCCTGATGGTCTCCATGATGGACAACCTTCCTTTTTGACAGGGGTTATTGATGATCCGCTTCTGGTGAGGTTATGTGGCCACGAGTTGGACTCGATATTCTTATGGGTCCCATCCAACTCAGGATATCATATAATTCTATGATTCTATGTCATATCCAAATTACAGAATTATTCGTTAAAGATTATTCCACTTTTTTAAATTTCTGGTTGTCAGATCTGCTGTGACTGTCAGGGTTGTGCAAGAACTCTGTTGCATATTATGTATATCGTAGTATCATTGTTTCCACCCTATCACATTTAGGAAAAAACATCTCTGCTAAAAAAAAAAATGCATGATCCCAATCATAGGAAAACTGACTACAGCAGAAAAATTCAGAAGAAGGTCTGGCCCAAGATTTTAGAAGGCCTGCATCTCATTCTCATTAGTGCTAGGATCTGCAGGTGTGGTCTTAGAAAAATAAGATTCTTCTGGGGAAGATTTGTGTTCGTAGACTCATAGAATCATAGAAGTGTTTGTGCTGGAAGGAACACCTGGTCCAACTCCATTGCAGCTAACAGGAACATTTACATCTATATCAAGTTGCTCAGAGCCTGGTTTTGGATCACCAGGACAGATGTTCATGATACTGCTTGGCTACTGGGAAAAGTTCTCCTCCCATAGGTGCTCTGAAAGTCCCTGCTTTTGTTCGGTAACTACACAGGTGGTTGAAGATAGATGCCTAAAATAGGCAGTGTGCATGAAGATTCCCCATTCCCCATCTGTAAAAAAAGGAAGCAATTCCTACCTAACAATTGGCTGTGAGGGAGGAATTAATAAGCTGATACCCATACACAACTGGGCGCCGTGAGGGGCTGTGCTGGGTCACTGCTCTGCAGCTGAGGGCAGCCATCCCCCAGGCCACCCAGTGCATGGGGAGCACGTGTTTGAGCAGGCCCCTGACCACCCAGCCACCCCTCCTCTCGAGGTGTCAAGGCTGTCACTTCTTGTAGCTGTCACCAGCAGAAAGACGAATGTTGAAGTCATGGCATGTCCACACCATAGTGCTGAGCCACCCAGGCAGGTTTCCTTGCTTGCTAACTGCAGTGCTGGAAGGAGAAGGCTATGAAATGCACCTCGTTAACAAGGCTAAGCTTTCTTCACAGTCCAACTGACACGCTTGCATAAATTTGGCATAAATGGCTTTTGCACTTCTCGTCAGCAGAAGCTCTGTGGCTAGGCAATGTTGAAGATGAAAGGGAGAAGCAGGCCCTGACTGGTAGGTAGACGGTGGGATCCAGTCCCTAAAAACTGAATTTAGATTTACTGAGCCTCCTTTCGACTGCCTGAATTTCCTCCTGGATGGCTCTCTTCTTTCAGAAGCACCAGGCCAACAAGTAGCCCCAGACTCTGTATCTGGGAGAGAATGGCCCATTGAGATAAAGAGGAAACTAGGAAGTAATTAGCGACCAGAACAAATGACCAAGCACTGCAGTGGAATCTCCAGCTTAAGAGTGGATGTTTTTCCAAGTGATATTATCCAATCCAAACAGACTTTAATCTACAAACATTCCCCAGACTGCATGAAACAGCAAGGCAGATTAGACCAGCACAGTTGTCCCTCTGGCTTTTCGATCTGTGACTCCACTTAGATCCCACAGTTTCTTTCTTCACAATGAGTAGCACTAAATTAGCAGAGAGATACAAATTTCCTTCTGCAAGAACCATAAAAAAAGTACAGATCTTCCAAAAATGCATGTATCTGTGCCTTGCATTTCAAAATGCAGCTATCTGATGGCTTACACACCCCAGATCAGGCATTTTGGCTGCCTACAGCAAAAGATATGTGAAATGAGATCCAAAATAGCCATACTGCTCCATGGGGAGTTGTCAGGAGGGAATATCTGGCAGCAAGGAGAGGCTCAAGACCCTCCTCCGGGATCCAGGAGGCATCAACTCAGAAGCCATATCTCCCATCTGGACTCAGAGAACCACATGCCCATTTTCTAGCCAAGAGAAGGTGGATGTGGGTTCATAAATTTGGGTTCAAAAGATGGCAGCGTAGTGCTTATATAAATGAGACTGCTTGGAGTTTATGAAGCTTGAAGACCTGGCTTTGTTTTCCTCCTCAGCCTGAACATCTCCTGCTTCCTCAGAATATCATAGTCACGGTCTGCAGCCCAGTTGGCTGGGGGCACTCACCATCCATACACGGAAACTACCTTCATGTAGGACAGAAAGCCATCTTCTCTGATCACAGCCAAGCATTAATAATTGAGAAGAAAGCTCTAGAAGCCAGGTGGTGGTCACCTCCAGTGCTTTCAAACGTTGTATCACCCAGGAAATGTCGTGCCACCTCTTTATGTTGGTCCCTGCCAGTTTGGGATGTGCCTGATAGTGTGGGCACTGGTGATGATGGCATCCCACCACCTGCTACAAGTAGAGCTGATAGGAAAGCAGATATGAGTTGTATAAGTGCTTTGTGTCAAGCAGAAGCACCAGTCTGCACCAGATGATTTAGATAGACTTTGATACCAATGGGCATGGACCAACCCAGAGCCAAGCAAGTTGACTCCTCCAGTTCAGCCTTAGCACAAACCAAAACAGCGGTGTGGCTCTCACTGAGGGGCAGGCTGACCCAAACCCCTGCAAGCTGCACAGCTCTCAAAAAGGCTGCTGCTAAATCCAAACTGTGAAATTGGGACTTGGCCCTAGACCAAGTCAACGTCTTGGTTGAACTGGGAATAAAAACCCACAAAGTAGACATTGAGAAATGAGTAGTCTGCTCCCTTCCTACAAGAAGGGAAAAAAGAAAGCTTTTCCAAGGTCTCAGTAAGTACCCCAACTTTTCAAAACCTGATAATTTGGTATAAAATAATAATACACACACACACACACACACAAAAAAAAAAAAAAAAAAAAAAAAAAAAAAAAAGAGGAAGAAGAAGAAGAAAAGAATAGGAGAGTTTGAAAATACAAAAGACTTTTACGGGTGACACACAGGAATTTTTTCTTTGCTGGAAGGGATGGATTTATAGCAAAGTAATTGGACCATCTCTCTTTAAAATTCAGCCCTCATGTATTTTTTTCTCCTCCCTTCCCCAGCCTGCCTTCCTACTCCCCTTGCTCATCAAGAAAAATTTAGAAACCCATGAAAGTTAAATCTGAGGTTGCAGTACAAGTCCTGTTACACAGCCAGTTTCCTCTCAAGACAAACACACACAAAGGAAGCCATGAGACTTTCTTTGGAAATTCAGAGGCTCTGGTGCCATGCGTTCACTGGGATGCAAAGATTCAGCCAACTGAGGTGCATCGCCCACATATTTTTCTTACGTGCCTGGAAGAGATGGCAGGGATGGCTTTAAACAGTTTCAAATTCAGAAGTGAGACGCAAGGTCTGGTGAAAAGGATTGCTATTTTTAATGCCCAGAGTTTCCTTGTGCGATTCCAGCTCTCTAAGACCCTAAGACCTTTAAATTCCATCTAGTGTCTATCACATGCCATTGAATTGGCATGTTTGCAAATTGCATGCAGTGAGATCCTTCCATACCAGCAGCTCTGTCTCAGATTCCCCACCATCCCTGCCAAACTAGTATTGCCTGCACATTTTTTTCATCTTTTCATTGAGTTCTGCGTGTCAGCCAACACATTCTTTAGAACAGGCTTCAGTAGGCATGGTAACTGGTTCCTGGTTGCAAGCTGCCTTATGCATTCGCTCCTGCTTCTTTCTGGATAATTTCCCCCCCTCCTTCTTCTTAGGTGAGGACTTAAACGTGTTTAGCGTTATCCGTTCCATCTGTTGTGTTTGAGATAAATAGCCGAGATATAATAAAAAGTCCTAATTGAGGTAGTGATGCGGTGAATAAGCAAAGCTTGTTCATCGGGACTGTGAATCTGGACTGTTGATAGCTGCAGGTACCTCGGGGCTGCTCAGCCTGACTGCTATGTTGACTTTGTCTAATTGCAGGGGAGGAGCTAGGGAAGCAGTGAAGGGCAGTGGCACACACAGCAGGAGAGCTGAAAAATACTGGCATGGCCACGCGGAGCGAAACAAACTGACTGACAAAGCTCCTGGCGTATTATTAAAAAATCTGGCAAAATGCTCATCTCTTGACAAAACATGTAGGAAGACTAGTAATGCATAACTTCGTCCCGCGTTGGATTTTAACATGGCTAATGCCAAGTTGTCTGTCAAAATTAATAGGGCATTGCTTTTTCTTATAGAAGAGGAAAAAAAGAGAGAGATCGCGCATACATTTTATTCATTTATTCATCTCTAACAAAAATGATGTATCTGCTAAAAATTTATTTAGGGAGGGCTTTGGTAGATGCTAAAGTTAATTCTGGAAAAGCAATACTGGAGCAGCGACGCCAGCTTATACTTACAGAGGTTAACGGATAAAACCTCCCAGTAACATCAGATAAAAAGTCTGCTACCATCTCAAGCTGCAGCTCGGGGAAGTTTCAGCCCAGAAACGCTGCTATCCATACATATCTCTGCCCAGATCCATGCTTTTTGCTTTTCTGATTACACTTTAAAATATGCTGCTTTGGTAGAACTGCACTGAAATTTATGGGCTTTCGTGGGCACTAATCCAAAAAAACAGATTTGTTTACCATCCACCCTAGTTAAACTTTGTTAAACTGCTTTAGTGATTGCATGAGATTTTGACTCCGTTCTTAAACTACTGATACCTGACACCTGGGCTTTGAGATTACATCTCCTGGAATCTTCCAGGAGAAATGACTGATCTCCTCCAAACATCAGCTCCAATTACTAAAATTCCCACCCATCTACAAAATGCAGAGTTTAACCTGTGTTGCTTTGCTATCTGGCACTTGTCTGACTCCACGTCCTGAATATTCCTGAAGACTCTCCCTTTCTCTTCATAACTCACGTGTGTCACTACTGCCTTTCCTGCTGTGCTCAGTGGCCACATCATCCTGTGCTTCTGGTTCAACGCGCCTGGAGCTCCAGTGTGACAGTATCACAGACCACTGTGATAGGACAAGAGGAAATAGTTTCAAACTAAGACAGGGGAGATTTAGGTGGGATATAAGGAAAAAGTTCTTTATGATAAGGGTGGTGAGGTGCTGGCACAGGTTGCCCAGAGAGGCAGTGGATGGGGACAACCAAGGTCAGGCTGGATGGGCTCTGAGCACCTGATGGAGCTGTGGGCGTCCCTGTTCATTGCAGGGGAGTGGGACCAGATGGCCTTGAAGGGTCCCTTCCAACTCAAACGATTCCATGATTCTATGAAACCAAAGAAATGAGAGGTTTGCTGTGATTTTAAATGAAGACACAGCTGGCTCCCCTTCTGATTGAAGGGATTTCTGCATAGCCTACGTCTGATATTATAAGATGTTACTGAAAATAGCCCGGTGCATCTGGACAATTCCGGGAGGGCCAAAAGTCAGGGAGTCATTTTATTGTCACACCCAACTAAAGAAAAGACATTCCATGGCCTGAGAACATGCTGGTACAAGTGATTATGAATTCTCTTTCTTTTTTTTAATAGTAGGTTCTACAGCAAAACTACGGGGGACTGTGGTCAGTGATGCACTCGTGGCCTGCAGTCGCTTTGTACCACTACCCTTATCTGACACATGCAGCACATTTTGTTATGTTAGCAAGGTCTTATCTTTTCCCAAGAAATTCACTAAGTGTTTTTGAACCATCCTCACAGCAGGGATAGCGAATACATTTGAAAGAACGACTGTTTTCAACAGGTAAGGAAAAAAGTTCCTGCGTGCACCCACCTCCGGGAGCCAGCAGCAATGCAGTCCTTGATGCATGACAAAGCACTTGTGTGGCTCAAATGGGCAAGCTACACCTTGCAAGATGCTTGGAGGCATCCATTCAGCATTCTAAGTGACCCTCCCCAAGATGGGGGCTGGCTGTGGTTGGGTGTCTGTATGTCACCCCTGGAGGAGTGTGAGCAAATGTTGATGCTCAAAGGGGGGAAAAAAAAGGATCATGCAAACGTTCTTCAAAGGCTGATGGAATAAACATGTAAATACAAGATGGGCTGATTTCCTACTGTTCATGTTTGCTCACTGTGAACATTTGGTTCACTTGGCTTTCCTCATTATTTCAGCTGGGGAAAGTCACTATATGAATTAATAGCAGATTTCCCCGCTGAAAATAAATGTTTACCAGTTGTTGGTGTTGTTGTTTTTTTTTTTTCCTTTTGGCAGAGACCGGGCTTTTTTTGTCTGACTGCCTCCTTTCTGGCCTGCACATCCCTGAGGTGTGTAATTAAAGTGAGGGAATTTGCACATAGTGCTTTAGGGGCTTAATGAATAGAAAACACAGGATATTTCATTGATTTGGTGCACGCGATGTTGTCAGAGTGTACATTTCCTTTGTAAATGGCAAAGAGACAGCCATAATAATATACCTGCATCCAACCACAACAAAAAATATTTTCAAACAAATGAAAATAAAAGAACTGTATCTGTTTCCAAATTCTGATGTAAAATACATTCAAAAGAGCAATTTAGATTAAAGCAGTCAAGGCAAGATCTTCAGCGTGCTTCAGAATTAACGACTGTGTGTTGGAATAATGCACCGTGAGCTGGGACATACAGGAGGAGGGCATATAGGAAAACAAGCTCCTCATTTCTGGAGAGGTTCTCTATAAGCAATTAATGATGCGACTTTATCATGGTGATCAGCTTGGTTCAGATGCATTTTGTCTCTACAAAAATGGTTATACATGCTACTGACCCAAGGGGTGGATCCCTTGGGCCCAGTGGAGAGGTGCAATGGGAGAAAAAGAAGCACAGACCACATCAATGGTTGGACTCAATGATCTTAATGGTCTTTTTCAACCTTATTGATGCTATGATTCCATGAACAGCCTTCTATCTGGCCCAGCTCAACCCAACCTAATTCAGCTTCTGCTTCACCAGATGACAAAGCACGTGAATATATTTACTATCAGTCCCTGTCCTGTGTCCAAATGCAGCACCATCTCAGACATCAAAGAAGAAAACTACTGAAGAAGCTGGGTACTATACACTTCCTATATGCAATCTGTGTAGGCTACGAATAACAGGAACCTGGCCAGGAGTCCCTGTGCTGTGCAAATGTGAAAAAGCCAATAACCAGAGCGCACAGAGTAAAAGAGGTTCGTGAATCCCCCGTTCAGCAGAGCTCTGTGCTAGAACTGAAGGCCCAAGGCAAAAGCTGATGCTGTGATCCTCTGCTTAACAGATGGATGGTGACATGCTGGAACAGATTATCTGGTGAGATGGTGCAATTTCCAGCACTGGAGGTCTCTGAGGTACCTTCCAGCCCTATTGCTCAATGAATCTATAATTCATCATTTCGTGAGTGAGTCAAGACACTCCCTCAACTCTCAAAACAGCATGCAAAGGACAAATTGCTCTTTTTGTATCTCTTCCCACTAAGCAGAAGGGAAAATAAGACATGGGGTGGGAATGCAGAGAGGAAGGAGGAGATTCAGCATCTCCCCACAGCTCTATTCAGTTCGTGGTATAAAGCATTGTACGTGCTTATTCATATCCAAAAGCACACATGAAAAAATAATTTTTCTCGTCTTTCCTTTGACCCTTCTGATATCTTCTTCACAGCAGAAGATTAAGTTCAATTTCAAGAATCCATTGGAGAAGAAATGCATGTAGAATTGAAAAAGAAGCATTTTGTCATTAAAAGAAGACATCCCAGGGCGTGTTAGGGGATACCAGCAGAGAGAGGCTGTTTTCCTGGGACCTCAAACCTCATCCTCCCTGAATTTCCAGCTCTGTCTGTACAGTTGGAAAAAAAAAAGAAAAAAAAAGCAGCTAATTCAAACAGTTTATTTCAAGTCAGTATGATTATTACAATACAGTTCTATAACAGGCAGGACGGTGGGGCTGGGGCTGTGAATTATCTGAACTTCAGGCTATTTATTCTAACTGTGAGTGGCCTTCCTGATCTTCTCTCATTCTCAGTCCACCAATGTGCTGGATTTAATAATTTGACACTGTGTCGACAATTACCTAGACTCCAAAGCAGTAGCAGGATCCACTTGAAAGAATGTTATTTCTAACTGTTAAATAACTTAAATAATTAACGCATTGTTGTCTCATCCTACAATTTTCTGGAAGGACAGATACAAAATTCCAGCATATCATGGAATCATGGAATGGTTTGGGTTGGAAGGGATCTGTAAGATCTAGTTCCTGCCCCCACGCTGTAGGCAGGGATACCTCCCTCTAGTCCAGGTTGCTCAAAGCCTTTTGAATATGTCCTGCTAGCTTTCTGTGGACATTTATCTCTGTCTCTCAACCATATCCAGTACTGTGCGTCACAGCCTGCTCAGCAGAATCACAGAATCCCATCAAATTCAAAGCAAGGTCAGCCTTATGGGACTCCCTGCACTGTGGCACACACTCATCAACCACCTGCCAAAGGACACGACTTTCATAGGATCATTCAGGTTGGAAAAGACCTCCCATGTCTCTAAGCCCAACCCCAACCCATCCCCACCATTCTCACTGCCAACGTCCCTCAGTGCTGCATCTCCACCATTCCTGAACACTTCCAGGGACAGGACTTTGTGTTATGAAGTGAGCATATTTCATATCATCTGAAGGGTTGCCTATTTAATTTAAAGAGTATGAGAAGAGCTCTCAAAGAGCAGCAGTCTAAACACAGTATTGCATGTATAGAACTGGGAAGAAGTGCTTTTAGCCACGTTTACTCGCACTAGCTGTGCCCATTGGCCATGCAGCAATGTCTGTAGAATGTGAGGACTGCTTAATGAAGGCAGATTCATCTTGTGCCCCAAGGATGGGGTTAGCAATGCTCTTCAACAGTCAGTGCACACAGAAACTTTGCCATTTATTTATAATGGTTTTGTGACTTTCACTGATCTTAAAACAACAAAGCATTGTAATCGTAGAGACTTTGACCTTTTGGTCAAGTGGAACAGTTGTTATTTAATTTATTTCTTTTTCATACAGCACATTAGATCCTCCTTGTAAAGTAGCTCAGGAAGCTGTTCAGCAGAGAAATACTTGCTTTGTGGTAAAGCAACCACAAAAGGTATAGCTCACATCCTGCGTGGCTTTGCTTGCTGAATTCAGACAGTATGACCCATCCCACTTGGTTTGGCATCCAAAGGGGAAACAAAAGTATTTCTGCATCCTCTAGGAGGTCAGCAGAAAAGAACAGGATGATTCCACAAGAATAATTCAGTCCACAGGACAATTCAGTCTAAGGCCTGATACGCATCTTAGAGACACGTCTTTCTCTAGTATCTGATTTGAATCAATAATTCACACCTATGTACAGAAATTTGCCTCAAGATTCATTTATGTATTTTTTATTTTTGCTGCTTCTAGCCAGGAAGATCCAAATGGCACCAAGCAGCTGAAAATGAAAAGCAGAAGTGAAACCAAGAGAAAGTGTTCCATGTTCTCACGTGAGAAGTAGCTCTGACAGACGTGTGATCTCTTTTGATCCAGGTAGGTAGGACAGATATGGACTAACAATCCTAATTGCACCCTCTCACCTCAAGTCCCACGCTGCATTTGAGGCTCACCCTCGCACACACACGCACAAGCAAAATAGATTTGTCACATTTGCTGAGCCTCCCCAGATAGCATATTCCTACTTTTGCCTATCCACCAGGAAGCAGTATGATTTATATTTCTCCATGTATGGTCATAGAATGTTGTCAAACACCATTAGAGTGGCAGAAACAAAAATGAGTTTTGCAGCAAATCCACACAACGCTAGCAGCAGCCATAAAGATTGGAGGAACCTCCCATCCTTCAGATAAACCACACCACAGCCTGCTCCATCCCAAATCAGAGATGTACTCCTCCTGCTAGAGGAATTCCTCTACATGAACGTGGCTCACCCAACCTGCTTCGCACACCTTTCCAAACGAACCTCTGCTGGCCCACAGTGGGATTAAATCTCTTTTGTACTCCACCATTAGGACATCTGACTAGGGGGAGAGGAGAAAAGGGACGTTCATTGTGGTAGTCACCAAAAAACAGATTAGGCATGAGTAGATAGCATCTCTTTTTTAACACTACCAAAACTGTGTTCTGTTCATGTCCTCATATGCAACTTAGAAAACAGTTATTTCGAACTCACCCTGACTCCCACAAAGAAATATCAGATGCACTTCATAGAATCCTAAAATCTTATAAGTTGGAAAAGACCACTGAGATAATCTGGTCCAACCATCAACCCATCACCAGATTGACCTCTTCAGAAAGCCAACAAGAAAAAAGTCTTCACGTCCCCTATTCACTCACAGCTGCTACGGGGCAACAGAGTGGGCAGACACATCCTGAGCTCCTTTCCAGCCCTGCCTTCTATGCATTCATAAGAGAACCCATAAATACACATAAAACAGAAGTTTGCACTCCTCTCTCTCTTTTCCCTCAGGTTTGCACTGCTTAACTTGCTCCAAGCAGCGAGAGCCACTCCCTGGTGGGAAGCCTCCTTGGCTGTGACCAAGAAGTGGGAATTTAAAGGCAGCATGACTCAAGACTCACAGAAACCAGCTGCTCCTCAACTTTCAGCCTCTCCCTCTTCCCCCCCTCCCTTTTCCCGAGGCTCTCATTGCAAGCTGGTCATGTTCCTGCATACCGCAGGTCACTGTCTTCCCACAGCCCCCGGAGCCGCAACCTGCTGCGGCCTCAGTGCCAGGGCAGCGCATTCCCTCCGAGCGAGAGCTCTTTGTGCCTTGCAGTTGATTTTCTAACGTTTTCCTAAAGCAACCAGGCTTGACACATTCTCATTTTGCCATCCCGACGGAGGCCGCCAGTTCTATAAGCATCAAACTTAAATTCACCGAGCGTTGGCTTTTTCCCCACTGCTCTTTGGGAGGCAGTGGTGAGAAATTGGGAAGCATTGCAGCTACATTTTAAAAACTACTGAGCAGACACTGCCAAATTTCAGCCCACAGCACATTCTTACAGCCGAGCTGTAACCCTTCAAAACAGAGACTGCTAACATATGGTTGTGTCAGTGGGAGCTTCTGTAATGCAATTTATTGTTGTGTAGGCTCTTTCAAGCTACTACACATGAAAGGTATGGGGAGCATTTACTCTTCGATGGCAGTTTAATCTTAGATTTACCCCATTTAAAACAAAACCATCATTTGCATCTCTAATACATAAGGAATCACCTGTAAAGAGTGCTTGTGAATTGAGACATTTCTGTCATAGTGTCCTTTGTCCCTGACTGGAGCTTTTGCCTAAGAAAAAGCAGCAAAATTCAGTCCTCTGGTAGACAGCATGCACACAATCCACTGATATCGCTAGAAAACAGTGAGAAATAAAGGAGAGGGCTCTCATGAAGTGGAACAGATATTCACAGCTAACATGGGGCTTGCGCTACGTTCATTTTGCTGCATGCATATATAATATATAATTTAATTCCTGCACGCTTTGCCTTCCATGCCCTTTTTATATCTAAGCGTTACAGTGTATGGTTAAGGCTTCAAACAGAAGTAATCTCCTGTTGAAGTGAAAGTGCTTGATCTTGCACAAGCAATAAAAGATAAAGCTACTCCACACGAGAGTGAGGTGCACGTGCAATTCAACCTCCTCTCCACAGCTTAAGCAAAGGAATATTCAGCAATGCATGATCTTTTTGTGGGGCCCACTCCATCTGAATCCCATTGGCATGATGAGCTCTGACACCACAAAGCACCTCTTCTAAATGAGAGTGTCTAAAGAGATCTGAGGTTGAGGATGTTTCAAAATGAGTTACCTTGGTTTAAGATGGCTCTATCAAGATGACAGGTACTGTGCCCCACATCACAGAATCATGGAATCATTCAGGTTGGAGAAGACCTCCAAGATCCCCAAGTCCAACCCTAGCCCACCCCCGTCATGCCCATGTCCCTATGTGCCACATTTCCAATGTTCTTGAGCACCTCCAGGAATGGTGACTCCAAAGTACATCTAACCTGTGCAACTCTCAGCATCAAGCCTGGCTACAGAGCTAGGAATTTCCTTGTATGAGAAGGACGGAGAACTCAGCACTTTCTTTTTTCCCCTTTTCTTTCTTTCTCCTCTCGTGTAATTTCCAGATCTGAAGGCTGGAAGCACTTCAGTAATCACTGGGCAGACATTACTTCAAGAACATGACCCCATGCTCTAACCTATAGCTGTCTTGCCAAGCTGTTGCTTGGTCTGAACCCATGACACACATAACTAGAACATACAGGATAGTGCACTGAAATATAGCTCAGATATTTGTCAGTGTCTTTGAACGGGGCTGTGCAGAAGCACATATACTACAGATAGAAGAGTAGCAAAGGATAAAAAAAAAAGATATATTTTAATACCTTTAAGAAATGGAGATGGTCCTATTTTCTTACAGTGATGTGATGAGTCTGACACCTACCAATTGCCTTTACAGAGCATCAGGGCTAATTTTCAGAACTCATTCCTTCAGTAGAAATTCTTACCGTATAACAAGGATCTCCATTGTGGCTACTCAATACCAGACATGCAAGTCACCCGTTTCAGCTTCCATCCCCAAAGGACTATTTGCAAACTATTCCTTCTATAATTCACCTAATTTTCTCCAGCTAACATCACAATATTAAAAATTGCCTTTGTTTCCAATACTGTATTTTGCTGTCCTGACTGACTACCAAGTGCTGAGTGCCCTGGTTACTATAAAAGTCATGCACACATGTCTTCTGCCAGCATGGTGTCATGTCTTCTGTCAGTCTGTTATTTAGTACTCAGTGTTCCTATTATCTTCAAACTGGCACTGGATTTGTTCCAAAGATTGCAATGCTATTCATGAAAACTTTGGTGGAGGGCTTGGGCAATAGATTGAAACAATTGAGATTTTGGGGGTGGGGGGAGATACAGGGATTGGTCTTTTGGAGGGAAGAGACACAGGGGGTTCGTATCTATATGTGCCAATTATCAATCTGACAGTCCGTGTTCATCTGTCTGGATAAAAAGAGTTCTACATGGTGAGGAAAATGGGAAGCACTGATATATGGAAAGAGGGAATTTGCTCTCCTAGACAGGAATCACCATGTGAACTCCCAGTCAGGTTAAGCCCCTTTTCTGCCTTGGTTATTTGCCAATGTATTACCATCCATGCTCTTCCAAACAAACAAACAGAGCAGAAACCAGAAACATATTCCTATCAGGCTTCAAGATGAGGCATTAGCAAAACTTTCATAAATGATCATTTTCTCAGAGCTAATTTGGCTACTTCTTTGTCTCCCCAAATCCTGTCGCTCTAAATCAATGTGAGAGCTACCCTCCCTGGGCTGCTCAGTTTTACTATTACCAGAATTATTCAAGCATATTAGCAGAGTTCTAGCCAAGAATACCTTGTGGTCTGATGTAAAGTCTTGTTTTCCTTGATTAAACCTCCATTTCTCTTATTTGTTAGAACAAACAAGCAGTTGAATATTTTATTAGAGAGGGTATGATTTATTTTTGTTAGCTAATATATTTGCTCCATGGCAGGGCCTCGGGGGATGAATATTTTACTTCCTTGACAGCCCTAAAGGGACAGCACTTATAGAGTCTGATCTCAGCCTATTCTTGCAAGCAGCATTTTACAGTGCAGAGGCCAATTTTTAAATGTTAAAAAACTCCTGTTCTTGGAAAAAAAAAAAAAACAGCACAAAACATAATGTTATTTTCACCCTTATTACTTAGGTATTGCAGTTTTGACATCTGGCTGCTTGTGCTTGGAATCACCTTTTTCCATGGATAATCAGTGTTGTCAGTGCAGGAGTAAAACCAAAGAGGCATGCATGTGTGCTTGCCTTGGAGAATCAAGATGATGGGCTCTGCATCAGCTGGGGGATTGTTGCAAAGGTTTATCTAGCACAGGTTGCCAGTGAGGTGGCTGTTCCCCATCCCTGCAGACACCCAAGGTCAGGCTGGATGGGCTCTGAGCACCTGATGGAGCTGTGGGTGTTCCTGCTAACTGCAGGAGAGTGGGACCAGATGGCCTTTAAGGGTCCCTTCCAACTTGAACGATTCTGTGATTCTGTGACCTACGTGGTGTAAAGATGGGTAGGAGCACTTGGCCCACGCTCATGCAGGCTGCAGGACGAGTGTTATGGAAAAGGTGGGGAGTAGAAATGAAAATGGCTTAGGAGTGAGAATCTGTCAAAAGCATCCATCCTCCACCTGAATCTTGGTTCCTTTGATCCAAGCTGATAACATGAAGTGAAGGGAGACCATGGGGCTTTTATCTGGCCAGTACATCATGCATACGGGTGCTCTTACCCTGCCTGCACAGTCTATGTTCACTCTCAACAGCTCACTCCCAATCAAGGCCCAACATTTTCTTCAAAACAGATCATCTGGATGCCTGATTCAATGGGACCAATAGTTTGTCTCAGCCTGAGCAGTCTGGGCTTTGACTCATTCCCTATTTCGTGTAGTTGCAGTAGAAGAGTAAAGTGAATTAGTGAGTAGTGTGTTGATATTGATGCCATATTACATTTTCAGTGTGATCAGACTCCTGCTGAGCTGAGTGTGATACACGCACATACACACACAGTATAGGAGCCACTCCATGCTATGGGAAACCTAAAGAGTAACGAATCAAAGCACACAAAGGATGGAAAGGAATTGTACCCAGGGCCACACAAAGGTTCAGCAGCAAAAGAAAACCCATCATTTTGTGCCTTCCCTGCTAAAGAATGTGGAATCACTCTATGAACCAAGATCACGTGGAAAAAAAGCTGTTAAAAAGGATATAAAAGGGGATCCTGTTGAGGCTGAACCAGCGTGTTTGTTCTTGCACGCTGCACCATGAAACCTGCCATGGAGCACATGGGCAGTGCAACTTTTATGATGACCCAACACAAGGAGGATAATGTAATCCCAAACCCCTCTAAACTCTGTATGTACATCTGTCAACTGCCTGCTATCTCTGAAATCAGACCTGGAATCAAAATGCACAGCTTCTGCTTGTCTTTTCTTCCCAGGAATGATACTGTAAGGGTAGAGGCAGCGTATTTAACAAAGCTGCTATGCAGTTTACTGATTGTGATTATTCATGGCAAATGCTTTGAAGTAACAGCTTAGTGCAGAGTGACAGTAAACAAGATATAGAGATATACCTAGATGAGAAGAAAAATAAATGGCAATTGGCATTGATATTCTAGGTGTAGGAAACATCAGTGAGACCTCAATCTCCAGCAGTGACACTGCATTCATATTGCTACATCCCTGCAAGATCCCCAGAATGAATTATAAATATCAATTAGACATCACTAAATGACACATAAATATTAGCTTAGTTGCACATAGCTGGAGCAACAGAAGAATGAAGAGATGGAGAGCCCTGTGTAGACCTCCAGTGCTAATACTTATGATTGACCTGGGCACTGAAGCAGCCTCTAAGATCCAGAGTTAGCGGTTCAGACCAGCTCTTGACTTCCAACACTCTGAATGTAGAGGAGCTGTGGGCTGTATTCACACAGGCCACTATAAGACTATTTTTGACATAGTCACCTCACCTTCCCACTAGCTGCGCTGGGGACTAACAACTGCCAATCCTGGCTAACATGTGGTTTAATTGTTCCTCATAGTTTCATATAACTGTGTCCATAGCTGGAACATGCACTTATGGGATACCTGAATCCAGGGGCACCTATGGGTATTATGGGATACCTGAGTCCAACTGAGCACAAACTGAAGAAGTCAGTAGAACTGCAGTGTTCGCTTTCCTATTCTCTTGTAGCTCTTACCCACTCTGTTTGCAAGCCTGTTTACCACCAGTTTTTAATAGTCAGGACAATGACTATATGCACTTTAAGTTTCCAACTTCCATTAATCTCACTCCTTGGGCCCAGGACACATAGGTTGTAATAGGGGAAGCCTTTGGATGAGGGTAGAGCAACTTGACTGCTTTCAGTAGCAGAGGTTGTGCAGAAACCATGAAGGGTCTCTATGCAAACTGAGAGGTTAAACATAAACATAAGCAGTCCCATGGCATGTCCAAGCAGCTCCCACTCCCTCTTATAGAGCAGTTAGCTTTTGCTGCAAATCCCAGTCTACTTAACACGTTAAAATAATTTGTTTTTTTCTTCTCTTCCGTAAAATGCCTTCTTCTCTAAAGAATGAGAGGACAACAAGGAAGTGATCAGCATGGCAAAGCCAGTGAGGCTCCTTCTTAGCATCACAGTGAGTGATATCCTGTAAAATATTGTAGATCTAAGACTCACCCCAATATTAACTTTCACAGTGATATTTCCTCCTGAGCAATCCTGCATCTGTAGTCTGTGAAATGCCACTGTTCCAAGGGGCAAACCAAAGAATTACGACTTATCACAAATACTGTATGCAGAACATTGCTCTTTTTTTCCCTTTTGTTCCAACCTAATTCTATTTTTTAGAAAAATTATTAAAACTAATTGCATTATTTAATCCCATCACATAAAATCCCCCAGTGTTTCATTAATCAATGTAATCAAGCCAATCAAAATAGATAAAGGAGATCTTTTAGCAGGCTTTGATGAGATTTTATCAAAATCTCAGTGCATATTGTAAAGCCTTAGCATCCTCAGAAGCAAACTAACTGTGGAATGTGGAAGCTTTGTCAAGCAGGCACTAATAAAGCAGATGATGCTTGGACCATTTTAAGAGGCTCTTCATATTAAAATAATAAGAGCAGTGTTTTTGTAGTATGTATATGTATTAAATATGAAAGCAAATGGAAGTTGCATTCATTTTATGCACGGGAAGAGATTGCTATGTAAGCAATCACGTTTTTAAATAATGAAGAAGATACATGTCTGTGAGTCAGCAGACCATAAAGCCCAGATGCTATAAGAAAAATGCAGTGGGTACTGCAAAGGTTATATCAGAACAGCTGTAAGTGAAGAGCCTTATTAAAAGCACAAACCATTTCCTTTTAAATGTAGTGCTTTTACTCCACACCCGAATCATAAATAAATATGAATCAATAAGCTGTGCCCTGCACACAACACTTGTGTTTCTCCTTCCTTCTTCAGGTCACAGCTCCATGTTTTTGCACTGGCTAACCAGGGATATGAGCTATTCAAACACCACCACAGAAACAGTAATGTCAAGGGTGATAAGGTGATAATTGGCATCATAAAGCCATGAAACGTGTGTAGCAGTTTCTCCTTTGACTCCCTTTGCCCAAGGAGGCTGTGGATGCCCCATCCCTGCAGGCATTCAAGGCCAGGCTGGATGTGGCTCTGGGCAGCCTGGTCTGCTGGTTGGCAACCTGCACATAGCAGGGGGTTGGAACTGGATGAGCATTGTGCTCCTTTGCAACCCAGGCTGTTTATGACTCATTCCAACCTGGAACAATAGACCTCTGGAGCTCAAAATCCACAAAACAGACCTTTAGGAGCCAAAGCAACCAGCCCAGCAATTAGCACTCACATCACCTGCAAAGCAGAGAGATGAAAAATGAGCACTGCCATCATCTTTCACAGCCACCTCTATGCTTGTTCCGTATGAATGCTGGAAGTTTTGCCACTTTCTTCCATTTTGAAGACTCGAACTCTGAGCTGGAGCTGTGCCCTCCCTTCCTTCTTGCATGGAGATAAGCAACAGGTAGAGGTCAGCCCTGGCCATTTTTGCAATGAGCTCAGCACTTCAAAAGCCTCTATTAGAGCTTAAGAACATCAGGAATAAAATCCAGCAGGAATAATGAAGGAGGAGAATCTCAGGTTTTATTTAAAATCAAACAACATGGCACTGCTTGATTGCTTAGCAAACTGCTGGATGGAGTGTGTAGGTAGCAGCCCAATGGCAGCAAAATCTGATGAATGCTGTAATTTTGCCTTATGTTGTACTTTCATTTCAATTCTGAGTTGCAAATGCTTTTGAATGGAAATAAGCAGACTTTGTTGTTTTTTTCCCTCTTGCTTTTCTTCCCTGTGTTTATCCAGACACCCAACAAACACGGCTCATTTTTAAAATAAAATCAAGGCTAAAGAAGGGACAATGTGTTTGCCACAGAAGTAGCTGAGCTCACCACAGTCTGTACAAACCAGTATGGGAGGCCATGGGGGAAGGGCTGTGTGCACTTCCAGCCTCATTCAGCTCTCCTTAATGGCAACAGCATCACTGTGCTCTCAAAGGAGTATTGTTGTTCATGGAATCATAGGATGGTTGGAGTTGGAAGGAACCTTTAAAGGCCAACAGTCAATACTGGGGCTTGTCCTGTTCAATATCACAGAATGGCCTGGGTTGGAAGGGACCCCAAGGATCATCAACTTCCAACCCCGCTGTCACAGGCAGGGCCACCAACCTCCACATTTCATGCAGCCCAGGCTGCCCAGGGCCCCATCCAACCTGGCCTTGAACACCTCCAGGGATGGACGGGGCATCACAGCCTCTCTGGGCAGCTGTTCCAGCACCTCACCACTCTCTCTTTAAAGAACTTGCTCCTGACAAGGCCAACTCCCCTGCAACGAACAGGGACATCTACAGCTCAATCAGATGCTCAGAGCATAGTGAAGCCAGAGACAGGACATTATATGCCCAATGCACTTCAAAATGAAGCTAGAGTTTTGCTTTAAAGGGATGTTATATTTACTCTTGAACTCAAACTTATCTTACAGACACCAGCCAGAGTCCCCATGGTACCAGAAAGTCACTTCATATTAGTTGAAATGGGAGCGTTCTGGTTACAGATGCACAAGGTCAAAGTGTTCTCAAAATCTTTTCTGGCAAGTTAAGACAGAAATATTCCCTGGAAAACTCAGAATAGTTCTAATGAATGAATGGCTCACCAACAGGAGAAGTTCTGGCTGGTTCCTTGCAGACCTCACAACCTTAGAATTAGTTTATTGTCTTAAAATCACAGAATCACCAAGGTTGCAAAAGACCTCCAAGATGATCCAACCATCCACCTACCACCAACATGTCCCACTAACTTATGTCCCTCAGTACATCTAAATGTTTCTTAAACACCTCCAGATACGGTGACTCCACCACCTCCCTGGGCTGCTCATTCTGGTGCCTGACCGCTCTTATAGGGAAAAAAAAATTCCTAATATCCAACCTGAAACCTGATTTGCTGATTTCTGTTTCTTTGCACGTGATTGGTTTCAATTGGGAAAGCTGGTAGTGATTTCCAAAGCACCAGGATGGGTGCTTTTCTCAGTGCCAGCATCTGAGATTGCTGTGAGCTGAGGAGTCCCATCATCCTGTTCTCTCCCCACTTCAGCATCCCACCAGTGAAATGATTATAGCAGAACTGCACATTGAGCAATTAAAAAAAAAAAAAAAAGCATATAAACACAACGCAAACCTGCTCATATTAAAGCAATTAAGGAATTAAGGGATGTCTCAGCATGTGAGGAAGACTAAGTGATTATTTTATTTCTTGATAGACAGTGTACTGGAAATTGGAGTATTGCATCACCCAAAACTATTCATGGAAGTGGGTGAAATAGAGAAAGCAAAAATCTTAATTCATTTGGATGTTCTTTTGATTGATGGATTTTTGTTCATTTGTTTGTTTGCTTTTGTTGTTTTTTATACCAGTATGTTTCTTTCACTTCTACCCATGCTGGCTAGGGATGTGCTTAGTGGGCATGGTGGGGATGGGTTGGGGTTGGACATGGTGAGCTTAGAAGTTTATTCCAACCTTAATGATTCTGTGATTCTAAATTAAAGGTTTATGTTCCATTTTGAGGTAGAGTTTTTCAAACAATAGAGAAAACAGATGTTTAAAGGAATTAAATAACCTGAAAATATTGTGTCAGCTTCCAAATCGCATTGCCAAATATTTTAAAACTAGCTGTAAATTCTAAAGTAGCAACAATAATAATCTGCTTTCAGTTATGTATTACCCATGTTTATCCTGACTGTTCTGTGCTTCAGAAAGAAAAGAGAACACATCTTCCACCCAACACTAATGCATGGTATGTAAGGCTCTCAAGCCCCTGGAGAAGGACTTAGGATTGATGCACTGACATCAGCTGGACTCCTCCCTTCTGTGTCAGCCCAAGAGAAGAAAAGCTGGATGCCCAGCTCTGGAATAGATGGCTGGGTTGGTGCTGGATGTGTTCCCTAAGAAACATCCCAAAATCATGGAATCATAGAACAGCTTGGGTTGGAAAGGACCTTACAGATCGAGTTCCAAAATGAATCATCCTGGGGAGAAGTTCAGGACAATGGATCTGGGACAATGGAAAGTCCCAACCATCACCCAGGTGACCACAATGGGAATTCATCAGGAAAGGATTTCATGCTGACAGCCTTTCCCAGGTGGCTGAAGTGCTCGTAGAGACTCAGCATTTTAGGGGGAAAAAAAAAGAGGGAGAGGGAGAGTGATGGGTTTAGAGGAAAGAAACAGCAGAGAGGAAAGGCAAGCTTAAGAATTACTTTCACTGCAATGCCAAACAATTAAAGTACAAACTGACATTTGATGGATTTATAAATGTTCCTTTGGGATGACCACTTGAAAGCATTTGATCCATGCTGTGATATTTTTGTTGGCTTTAGTAAGTTTGGAATCCAGCCTCTTCTTCCCTCTCCCAAACCACAAACATGAACAAATTGGGTCTCAGATGAGGATGTATCTGTGCCACTTCCCCAACCACAGTCACCATAGGCACTGAGATGCTGACAGCATGGCTGTGTTCCACTTTTACCACAGGGACAAGGGTGATGTTAGAGCAAAATAGGAAGAAGAAAATGTTTCTATGACAGCAGATTTTGGAAGCTATTAGCTCACGTATCCCAAGTGATCCTATATGCTGGGGTTGGTGTTAATGCTTGAGGATGACTGTGCTCAGGATCCCTCTGCTTTCTGGAGGAGTGTGATGCTTGCTATGGGAGTGAGGGCTTTGCACTCTTGACCTGCCTCAGACGTGCAGCCACGTGAGTTTTTACACATCCCTCAGTTAAGTCTGAACAAAATTTAGCACTCTGGGACATACTGCAGAGGCACCCATGTGCCCATTTCTCTGTGGCTTTGTAAACCACAGAAACTGTGCTTCACTGGGGACAACGCAGGTGTCATGTGAAATTCCTCCTCTGGGAGATGCTGGCAGTGTTTTTCCCTTGCATTTTCAAGAAGTAATAAACAGTTACAATGCCAGACTGATCTTCCCACAACCTCTTTTCTCGAGGTTAACTCATCAGACATCTCCTCTCTTACAACCCTGTAGCATTCAGGAACGGTATGAATCCACTCATTAGCACTGGCAAGGTGTTCATAGGATCACAGCATCATTAAGGTTGAAAAAGACCTCTAAGACCCCCAGGTCCAACCCCAATCCATGCCCACTGACCACGTCCCTCAGATCCACTTCTATACAACTAGAGTTTCATCCAACATGGAGTTCTCTCATCAATTCACTCACAAATACCCTATTATTGACCACCCCTGGTTTTTTTTGCAATATATAACATCCTTGTCAACATTTGCATAGGTTTCCCTTTCTCATTCAAGCCTCTTTATTCCTTCCAGTTTCTGAATTACACATGGCTTTGGCAAAATGGCCACCTTGGAACCCAAAAACATGCATGCTCCCAAGGCAAGGTGCTGCAGGGAAAAGACTGTGTGGGAGTACAAGAAGCCCCATATCACTCCATGGTATTTTTCTTAAAACAAAGCCCACTGGGCTGCTGATTTAGCTCGTCTCCATGAGAAAAATCTCGCACATCCACCAGCAGTGAATGGACATGGATTGGTGATCTTCTCACATGTCAAAGACCTGACGGGTCAACAGTTGTGTTTCATTGATAATGGTTGGTAGATCTCTCACTGGAGAGCTGTTCTGAATAGGAAACCATTGCTATTTGTATTATCTTTCTTTTTTGTTGTTGTTATTCTATTTTTGAGTGAGCTTCATCCAGTAACTCCTGTAACAATCCGTGCACATAGGCTGAAGCTGAAACAGTGCAACAGGATATCAGGAAAACAACATATTTCGTTGAAAAAAGTGTACTCCAGCCTTAAAAAAATAGAAAACTATAGGAGAGGAACCGTCCTTCTGCCTTTTGTTCTGCTCCTTTAGTTTGAAAACACGGTAAGTTGAGGGGAGATGGGCAATTATACCACTACACTGTAGTTTACATTTCTTAACAGTGCATATGTAAAAATTGTTGGAATGTCGCATTTCAATGCAATGTTTAAATTGCTGCCATAGCCGTGAATGCCCTGCTACATGAAGGAGAGAAAGGGCTGCAGCTCACTGGGAATTTCTCATCAGATAGCAAAGGTGGATGTATGGGCTGAACAGATTTTTCACAGCCATTGCCCTAAATGTGGAGCTATAGAGACCCCCTTATCGCTGCTCCTCCTTCCTGCCCTGCCCCTCTGCCCCATATTTACTGCTGGAGGAGGGAGCATCGGGCTCTGCCCCTCGGATGGACACCAGCTCCTAAAACAATCCCTGCCCATTGTATCTGCTGTCTCTTTGTGTTTGTTATCTCATCTGCTCCTGGGCTGCGTTGTCCCATAGGAAGGGGAGCTGGGGGCTGTTTTCCAGCTCTCATCACAGCACAGAATCCTGCACGGGTACATAGAGATGTGCTTGGAGTGGGCAAGGTGAGATACTCAGGAAGAGCCCAGCTCACATGTGGGTCACCTGCACACACTCATTTTGGGGCCCTTGGGATCAGGGAGGTCAGGGCTGAAGAATGACTGAAAAATACACCTGGAAAGGCATTACTATGCTTAAAGAAAGGACTTCATCACTGTGTTTCTCAGCGAATGCAGACAAAATCATTCTTTTTCCCAGCAACCTGTCGATATTGAGTTCACCTGCACCACCAGTATGAAAGTAAACACATCAAGGGGAAACCCGGGTGTTTCTGCTACAAGTTCTTTTTATAGGAAACCTAATGATGTAAAGAACGGATTTTAGGGAGAAATAAGCTGTCTGCCAGCCCCTGACCCTGCTATCTCCACAACATAAAGCAAAATATCCAGGAGTGCTCCTGTCAGAAATTAGTTCTCCGGCTGTAGGCGAGGAGCAGTGTTACTCCAGGAGGAGGAGGAGGAGGTGGGCACTGAGCCATCCCAGGGGGTCACGTCCTCCCGTCCCATTAAGCCCGCGGGCAGCTCAGGCTGCAGAAGCAGGCAGGGAGGGAGATGAAAGGCTCCTGGAAGGAATCAGGTGCAGAGGGTGGGCAGATGCTGCTAAAGAGCAAAGGGATGCGGCCAGGCTCATTTGTCTGGAAGGGAACCAGCGGGAACTTTCTTTTTATCTCCAATTGCGGATGTTAGGGCCGTTCCTAAAGGCCACAGCCAGTTGGGACCCCACCACTTTCCATCCATTACAGGGAGGGAAACTGCAACGCATTTTTTTTTTTCCCACAACCATGATGGGACCCAGCCGGGCTCTGCCTCCCCCAGCTCCAAACCGTGCTCCGTCCGTCTGTCCCACAATGAGTTGAACACATCCCCACGTTCCTGGCCCTCTCCTCCTGCCCTGCCTGGGGATTAGCCACGCTCCAGCTCATCTCAGTGTGACTTAGCGGGGCACCCCTTTGCCAGGCAGGCGGAGCGGGGCATGGCCCCGTCTGTCTGTCCGTCTGTCTGTCTGTCCACCCGCCTGTCTGTCTGCCCGAGGATTAGCCCAACCCCACCTGGGCTGCCCCTGACTCCTCACACCGGGATCTCCTGGATCATGTGCGTCTCCAGTCTGCATGAGCTGGCAGGTGGCAGCTGTCTGTCCGTCTGTCTGTCTGAGGGAGACGGACGGGTGCTGCTATGCCCATCCTACCACTATGCCTATCTGACAGGGAGAGATGAACAGGCACGATTGCCCATCCTATCACCATGTCTGTCTGTCCAGGAGGAGAAGCCATACGCCGCCGTGTCCGTCTGTCTGTCCATGCCCCACAATGCTGTGCCTATCCCTGAGCACAGCCCTGTCTCTTTACCTGTCTATACCATACACTGTCATATCAGAGGACACTGGGCACAGCCCTGTCTGTCTGTCCATCCATAAGGGCAACTACCACTGCCATGCCTATCTGTGAGGGCTACTGGGCACAGCCCTGTCCTCTGCCTGGTGTAGGCAGCCTGGGCACCAGCGTTCTACCGTCCTCCCCCCACTCCCCCCGAGCCCCAGGCACAGATTAAATCTGGGATTAGGGCTGGAGGCCGCTTGGGCACTGCAAACAGCACAGAGCTCACATTGTACACCCGATGTCACAGCGGGCAGGGACACAAATATCAATAAAATACAAGCAAAAGAGCCTATTTTCACCCATACGATGAGACAGAGCTGGCCTCCTCCCCCACCCCTGCTGGAAACCCACCTCCTACCCCAAAAAACTCAACATGAAACCCCTGGGCTGGTGGATGGGACACTCAGTGCTGGGGTGCTCAATGCAGGGCAAAGATTCTGAGAGAAGGTGCCCGCAGGGATGGCGTTTGTAGGAGACAGAGAGCAGGGAATAGATCATTCGGGGCTTTTTCTTATTTTTCCCCCCACTTCTTTCTTTTCTTTTTCTTTTCCCCCCCTTTGTTTCTTTCCTTTTTCCCTCATTTTTTCTATGCCTTTTCCTCTTTTCTCTATTTAAAATTTCTTTTTTTTTTTCTTTTTTCTTTTTTCCTTTTCTTTTTTCCCCTCTTCCCTTTTTTCTTTTTTTCCCCTTGTTTTCTTTTCCTTTTTTACTTTCTTTTCTTTCTTTTTCCCCTTTTCCCCCTTTTCTTCTGTTTTTTTCTTTTTCTTCTTTCCCCTTTTCCATTTTTCCTCCTTTTCCCCCTTTTTCTCCTTTATTTCCCTTTTCCTCTTCTCTTCTCTTCTCTTCTCTTCTCTTCTCTTCTCTTCTCTTCTCTTCTCTTCTCTTCTCTTCTCTTCTCTTCTCTTCTCTTCTCTTCTCTTTCCTTCCTTCCTTCCTTCCTTCCTTCCTTCCTTCC
>NW_024962250.1:38816040-38827178 GCF_019238085.1 Lagopus leucura
GCTGCAGCACTGCACCCCCAAAGGAGATATTTGGGAAGGGGGGGGGGCCGGCCGGCTGGACACGACGACACGAAAAGCAAATTAAAAAAAACCGCCATTGAATTGCAGATAAACTTGAAGGAAAGTGCGGCGTATTTTAGCGAGAAACAAATCCGATGGGGGGAAAAGCTTAAAAGTGCGGAGCCCGTCGGAGATACAACGATGACAAATAATACATCGGTTCATTTTGGGATTGGGGGGGCGAGGGAGGGTGTTGTCGTTCCTTCACTTTCTCCCAACCTCAAGAAATGAATTTTTTGTTTCTCTCTCCCTCTCTCTCTCTCTCTCTCTCTTTGTCATAATACACAAAAGCAGCGATCAGCCCCGGCGGGCAGAGACACGCGGCGATAACACCACTTCGGAACGGTCGCGTTAAGCAGAAGGGTCGGAAATTACAGCGGGGACAGGAGAGCAAAGAGAGAAAGAGAGGGGAGAAAAAAAGAACTACGAGAAAGCGAAGGGATGGAGCCGAACCCGACTGGCATCGGAAGTTGAGGAACTTACTGAGCAGCAGAAGTTACAGTTCCTTTTCATCCCGAGAGCTGATCTGGGGGTTCTCTGAGCACAAAAAGTCGCTCCCCGTTGAGCCCGAGTTTAGATACGGCTCTGTATACCTGCCCGGAGCTGCTATCCGAACGGAGCGCAGGAGGTCGGAAAGGAGTTTGGTCGCTTTGGTTGTTTTGTTTAGTTGGTTTTTGTTGCTTTTGTTGCTTTTTTTTTTTTTTTCCCCTAAAAAAATAATTAATTAAAAAAATAAAAATTAAACAAACAAACAAACACAAAAATAACACAGTTCCTACGGCTGCCTCTTGTTTGGTTGGTTGGTTTTTTGGGGGGCGACTTTTCCCGAGGCTGAAGGCGGAATGCGGCTGCAAAGTGTGTGTAGGATCGCTCCGGGATGAAGGTTTTCCCCCTTTTTTTTTTCCCCCCTCTCCGATCCGATCTTTGCGAGAGCCATTCCGACACATCGCTAAGCTAAAGGGAAATTCTCTTTGATAAAGCGGTGTTCCCAGCTTCTGGGTTTTAAAACCTAAATCTATATTCAAATCTGGCTGAAGGTGTGTTCTGGGATTTATGAAAGCCTCTTAAAGGGGTAAATTTACCAAACCGTGACAAAATCATCACAATCTTACTTTAGACATCTGAAGTGGATGGGAATTTTAAAGAGACCCCTCGTTGCTTTCGGTCGCACCGTCCATCCCCACCGTTCGCTCCATTGGCCGCGGGGACGATCCCAACTTTGGGGCCGGGCAGCGCTGTGCCCGAGGGCTGCCGCCCCACGGCGCTCGGATGGAGGCAGGGATGATGCTCCCATTTCCCATTTCCATTCCCAAGCACTGAATTTTCTTTCCTCTCCTCTGCGTTTCTTCCAACCCCCAAAAACCCCTTTCTTCCTCTCCCCCCCCCCTCCCCCCCCCCCCCCCCCCTCCTCCTTTGCAGCCCGCAACACACCGCTTCTATATTTATTTATTTTAATTTTTTTTTTCTTTTCTGTAAATCGATTTCGAAAATACCCTCCTGCTCAGGAAACACGGGAACGAATTATCTCTCTCATTCTTCCAAGGTGGATTAAGGTTATTAAATAATATGTGGGGGCGGGAGGGGATGGCGGGGAGGTGGAGGGGGAGTGAGGGGGGAGGGAGGAAGGGTTGCACGGGGATATTTAGTGCTGTGCTGTGCTCCGGGAGCGGCGGGGCCGTGCGGGGCGGTGAGGGGAGGATTTTCCCCAGCGGAGCTTTGGGTGAATGTAAAGGGTGTGGGGAGGGAGGGGGGAGAGAGAAGTGGGGGGTGGATGGAAGTGGGGAGGGGGCTGAGAAGGTACCACCTCCCTAAAAAAAGAACAAGAAAATAAAGACTAAAATGTAGCCAAAAGAAAAGAGAGAACAATTAAAAAGTATCGCGGATTTGGGAAAATTAAGAGAAAACACACACACACACACACACACACAGACCGACTCCAGAGAGTGAAGAAGAGAGAGAGAGAGAGAAGAGAGGATTCGGGGCTCTCGGCGGGGGGGGGGGGGGCAAACATGGCACCAACTTTCAGAGAAGTCCCTTTGGCAAAATGCGGCCAAAAAGTGGGAGCGGCTCCTTTGGGCAGCGGCCGCTTTGTGCAGCGGGGTTATTCGGGTTGTTGGGTTGTTTGGTTGTTTGTTTAATTTCCCCTCCTCTCTCCTCCCCTCTTTCCTTTCTCCCCCTCCTTCCTCCTCCTCTTCGGGAAGCCAAAAACAACAACAACAACAACAACAACGCTGCAACGACCCAACCCCGAGCATCCCAAATCTGCTCCCGTACCGCTCCGGCTCGGGTCGGTTGTTTCTCTAAACCCAAAGACAACCACACTGGATTGCACACAACGGGGACAGCCACGGAAAGGCGAATTAATTGCCGTCCCTTCATTAACATAGGTCACCCCACGAAAACGTCGGAGCCTCTGCGTTTTGGCACGAGAGAGGAAAGTGCGCGCAGAGCGGGGCTGAGCGCTCCGCTCCCTCCCCGAGCTCTGCCGCTCCGCACAGCTCCGCGATCTTTTTGCTCCCTCTGCCCGAGCTGGGAGCTGCGCAGAGCCCGGCCCTCCTCCCACCACCCGATCGCTGCGCTGAGTTTATTTCTTTTAAAATACTGACGCGTCCCGCTTTGAAAATGCGGCGCAGAGCGAATCTCGTTCTGCGGCTCCATCCAGATCTGCATCTCAGATGTATCCCGTGTATTCGTGTATTTTTACATGCGTATTTTTGCGCACTCATATTTATTTGATGTCTGTTTACATTTATATGCACGCATACATATGTTTATATTACACCTACACACATTCACACACACTGTCCTGTGACCCCCAGGACCGACCGGCTCCCCTTCTCCCATCCTCCCCCATCCCCTTTCAGCTCTGCTCAGGGGGTGCTGAGTCCCCCCCATTTTGGGGTATCCCGGTGCTGGGACACCCCAATACCCCTCTCGTTACCCTGAGAGGTAGGATCTCCCCTCAGCTTTGCTCTCCCCTAACCCTGCATTACTCAGCCAAAGGCTCTGCTTTACCACGCGTCCAACCCCCCCCCCCCCCCCCCCAATGTTTACTTCCATATTTTAATATCTTTTGTTGTTTCTATTATCATCCCCCCTCCCCTCCCCTCCCCATCATAAGCTTTCTACGGTCCCCTCTTTCCTTCCTACCCCGGGCAATGCACTCTCTGCTTAAAGTCCATCACATTCATTTGTACAATGACTTCACACGTTGCGGTCCATAATGTGTATTTTTAAACCGAGCATCTCCTTTTAATGGACATTCTCATGTCATTTCGGCGGCTGTTATTTCTCTCCTGATTGTCCCCCCGGTCCAGCAGCGGCCCTGTTTTTTCCTCCCCCTGTTGTGTGTTTTTATTATTTTCCCCCTGGCTTAGATGTGTCAATCACTCTCTCCCTGCCATTGGTTGGAGAGTTTGCGTCAAAAAGTTGCCAGAGAGGCGCTTTCTCAGCAAAGCTCCCCGAGAGAGGTAGAGACCTCAGCTCCAACGCACCCTGCCACTATTATTAAAAATAAAATCACTCGACCAACTCCGGCACCGCCAGCTCTGTACGTACCGAGCGCAGCCCCCGACCATTCCCGCATCCCTCTCCCGCACCGCCCCCCACCCGCCCCCCCCTTTCTTTTTATTCCCCCCTATTTCTTCTTTTTCAAACATTTTTTTTTCCCCCTCTCTCCTCTCCCCCTTTCTCCCCCCACCCCACCCCTCCCCTCCACCTCAGTGGCGTGGGCATGTGCATGCGGCGCGCTCCCTAACCTCCCGCTTTGTGCTTTTTCTCTCTCAGCTCAACCCCAGCCCTGAATTTGGAGAGGACCCGACCGTCGGCTCAGCCCCCCGCGCCCCCCAGCCCTGCCCGCGGCCCCTCAGGTAAGTGAGGCACCGCGTTCGGGGCACCGCTCTTAAACACAACGACGACGGGAGAGGAGGAGGGTGGTGATCGTAAATTATTACGCTTATTTTATTATTACTTCTTTTGGTTTTAAGTGCTTTTATGCCTGGAGATGAGGGCACCAGAGCAGGGAGCGGGATACTGGGATGCGCCGGTGCACCCTGCACTGCGCCGGGAATAACCCGCACTGCCATGGGGAGGCCGGACCGGGCCGGGCCGAGCGGAGTCAGGCTGCCCCGAAGGCTGAAACATTCCCCAAAGGGAACATTCCCCAAAGCGGAGGACGGGGACAGGCGATTCCCACGGCTCGCCCCTAAGCCCCTCTCTCCGCCGTGAGCTCGCTGCGCGTTTCTTCGCCTCGCATTATTCTCCCCCCCCTCCTGATCCTTTGGCCTTTCATTCTTCCCCGGCCCCGAGATGGACCTGGAAAATGAGAAAGAATCGGGGATATATCTATTTTTTTTCTTTTCTTTTTTTTTTTCTTTCTCTCTTTTTTTTTTTTTTTCCTTTTTTTTTTTTTTTTCCCCTTTTTTGTTTTTCTTCGTTTTTTGTTTCCCGACTGGAAACTCCGCTCGTCGAGCTGCGGAGACTCCGCAAAGTAATTGCGCTGCGGTGCACTGAGCACCCGCGGAGCCGCGCTGGGAGCAGCTGGGGTTGGCATCCTCGGGGCTTTGGGGCTACAAAGCCCGATGTGGGCAAAACGGATGGAGTGAACCGCATCCCGGTCCGGGAGCTGCCGGGGCTGTTTTGTATCTCCCCGCTTAATTTATTTTAATTATTATTATTATTATTTGGCCGCGGGAAAGCGCTTCCCAAAGGCTCCGTGACCCGAATGGCACCGCGCTGACAAAGAGAAAGTCGGGAAAGTCCTTGCGAAGGAGCACAAGTTGCATTAGGGAGGAACTCCTCTGTGGGGCTGAGATCGGTTTGCGGTTCGGGTGCTGTGAGAAGTTGGGATTTGTTATCCGTTTCGTTAGAAGAAAAAGGAAAGAGAGAGAGAAAGAGAGAGAGAGAGAAAAGAGAGAAAGAAAAAGAGAAGGAGAGGAAGAAGGAAGGAGGGAAGGAGAAAGAAAGAGAGAGAGAGAAAGAGAGAAAGAAAAAGAAAGAGAGAAAGAGAGAAAGAGAGAGAAAGAACGAAAGAGCGAAAGAGCGAAAGAAAGAGAAAGAGAGAAAGAGAGAGAGAAAGAGAGAAAGAGAGAGAGAAAGAGAGAAAGAGAGAAAGAGAGAAAGAGAGAAAGAGAGAAAGAGAGAAAGAGAGAAAGAGAGAAAGAAAGAAAGAAAGAAAGAAAGAAAGAAAGAAAGAAAGAAAGAAAGAAAGAAAGAAAGAAAGAAAGAAAGAAAGAAAGAAAGAAAGAAAGAAAGAAAGAAAGGAAGAAAGAAAGAGAGAAAGAGAGAAAGAAAGAGAGAAAGAGAGAAAGAGAGAAGAAAGAAAAGGGGGGAAAAAGAGAAAAAGAGAAAATAAAGAAAATAAAAGGAAAGAAAAAGAAAGAAAAGAAAAAACAACTCAATTAACGATGCGTTTATAAAAATGCGATCGTGGAGGCAGAGATGGGACGACGGCCCCGAGGTGAGGTCGCTCCCGACCGCCCCTTTCGTTCTCCGGAGCCTCAACGGAGCGCGGAAACAGCGCGGCAGAGCCGGGAGGGGACGCACAGCCGGTGCAGATACATTTATAGTTGGAGGATATCAAGACCCCTCCGTCTCAGAAAAAAGAAAGAAAGAAAATAATAATAATAATCAAAGCCATGGAAGTAATGCGGGCAGGGTGCGAGCGCAGTTTTTCCTCGCCGACCCCAGCCTCGATTCCCCTTCGTCCCTCAGCACTGTGCCCCAATCACCGGAGCTTCCCCCCCCCCCCCGACCCCCGCGGTGCCCCGGGCGCAATGTGCGCTCACGGTCGCTCCGTTCATCCATCAGCGGGGCCGGGGCCGGCGGCCCGTAATTAGGGAGCGTGTGCCGCCCGGATTATCTCGTTAGTTTATCAAGAAAACATTTATTATAATTAATTCTCGGACGGGGTAATTATTATTGAGCGAGGGCAGAGCAACTGGTAGGAGCGAGGGGGGGAGGAGGGGGAAAGGTGACAGATTGCGGAGCGGAGCCGTTGCTCCGCGGGTTGAGGCGTTGCGCGGCCGCGGGGGCTCCGCGGGGCTCCCGAGTTCACGGGTATGGAACGCTTTTAATTTTCACGAATTAATTATTAATTACTATGATCCATCTTTTTATTTTTATTATTATTATTATTATTTTTAGGGCCGTGCTTTCTGTTTGTTATCGTTGATGCTCGTTGGCTCGTTCGCAAACGTGCACCCACATTAATGTTGCTCTCTCTCTGCATAACGCACCCCCTTGGAGCGGCTTCCACCCCCTGCCCCCCCCTCGGGGAAGCTTCACCCTCCCCAGGGCAGTGCGGTGAAAGCAGGGCAGAGCCGCGCACGGTGCGCGGACGCGGAGCCGCTCCGCGCATTTGGAAGCAGCACCGCTGCACCGGGGGCATAGAGAGCGGTCGGGGGGTTGGGGGGGGGGGGTGCTGGAGCAGAGCCTCAGAGGTATTCGATGGCCGAACCATTGAGTTTTAGGCTGTTTGGGGAAGAAAGTTGCGCTCCTGTTTATTTATTATTATTATTTTCCGACGGCGCAGGGAGAAGGGCGAGATTTGGCCGAAAAATGTATTAAAAAACAAGGGGGTAAAAAGGCACCTTTTGTTTTCCCCCCAGGGTTTGGAGATTTAACACTTTCAGGAGCGCCGGGCACGGCCATTTCTCGGCGTTTGGTTCCCCCGTCCCCGCGCAACGCGCGGTGTTTGTTTTGCTCCTGCTCCGTCATCAAGAGTTTCTTGAAAGCCTAATAAATCTGTTACTCGCCTCCAAATCTAATTACCCGCAGTACTAATTAGGTGCAAATGGCCGGTGGAAATTACTACTGGTGGTAGAGCAGAAAAGTTTGTCTCTTCCCCGAGCGGGCATTTGAGCTCTGAAATGCAGCAACGTCGGGGGGAAGGGCGGAGGGGGGGGAGGTCTGAATGTACCCAAACCTGGGATAATTAAAGTCCTTGCAAGAGACTGGGGGAGAGATAGGTTTCTTGAATTGTTTCTTTGTTTCTCACCCTTGGGCTTTGTTATCTGCATTATTTATTTAGCCGAGGGGTTCTTTGTGTCTGCGAATGGCCCCAATCAAGTTTTGCTTGAGACAATTAGCTGGTGCCCGGCCGGGAATCCTATGCAAATGCCCCGGGCGGCCGTACAATGCGGGCAGTTGAAGGCATGGGGGGGTTTTGTTCGGGCAGTAATTACTGGATGGGACGTGTCCCCCCCCCCCACCCCCACCCCCCCTCTCCTCCCCTCCCTGCCTTTTTTGGGAGGGATGCGTTGATCTGCTCAGTCTCTCCCAGCTCCCAAATCCGGCTGCGGTCCGGGTTAAGAGCAGCGGGGATAAAGGCAGGGGGGGCAGCGAGCTCCCTGACCCCCTCCTCTCGCTCCGCAGGCACCTGGCGGCCCCCCCCTCCGCCCGACGGCACCCCCAGCACCGCCCGGGGCAGGCAGGGCGCTCGGGCGGACCCCCCTCGCCCGGATTTCGGCCAACTCTCCTCCCCGCTCCAACTTTAGCATGATGTCTTATCTTAAGCAACCACCTTACGCAGTCAATGGCCTGAGTCTCACCACCTCGGGCATGGATTTGTTGCATCCGTCCGTCGGTTATCCCGGTAAGGCACCTTTTTCTCCCTCTCGCCGGTCTCCCTTTTCCCCTCTGCCACGTGGATTTCCCAAGAGGAGAAGCCCCAAAGGCACACAGTGCCCTGAGATTGGAGTGGCCGGGGGTTTGCGGTTCTCCTTTTTCCCTTCCCTCTCCTCTTTTCCCGGGGGAAAAGTCAGCAAAAAGAGAACAGATGCTCCAACCCCAGCCGGGAGGGATGGGGAGGAAGAAGCAGCGCTGCAAAATAAGGCACCTGGGAACGGGCAGCGGATCCCCTAGGAGAGCCAGCGGGAACAGGATGCCCCTCTGGGGAGGGGTCCGGGGGGGTTCACAGGGCTCCGAGCACCGCCGAATGACAGCCAGGGCTTCTGGCTCCCTTCGCAGCCACCCCCCGAAAGCAGAGGCGGGAGCGCACCACCTTCACCCGGGCACAGCTGGACGTGCTGGAGGCCCTGTTCGCCAAGACCCGCTACCCCGACATCTTCATGAGGGAGGAGGTGGCCTTGAAAATCAACCTGCCCGAGTCCAGAGTGCAGGTAGGAACGGGGAAGAAAACGGGTAGGGAGCCCCGCTTGCATCCTCTGTCTCCAGCTTGCCAAACATCAAGAGGTGTTTTAGGGGATGACACCAAACCTAAAGGGTGATCGAATGGCTATGGGGTGAAGCGTGCTCAGGGAGGGGTGATGGTGCAGGGAGAGATGGAATGGCTGCTTGCCCCCAGCCTGGGCTGTAGGATGCTGCCCTTTTCTCCCAGAGCTTTGGGGCTTGGTGCAGCTCTTGAACACTCTTCTGAGCCCTCCGCTCCCCACCCTGGGCTCCTTAGGTCTCCACCAGTATCTGCACTCTCCAATGGACAAATCTCAGTCTCGCAGGTGCTCGAAGCCCCATGCAAAGTATCCCTGCTTCCCCAGGGACCCCTGCATCCTTGGATCCCCGAGGGTGGGGGCTTTCTCTGCCTCCAGAGAGGCTTTGATAGCAGAGAGGAGGCCTTGGGACCCTCTGCTGGAACCAGGCTGCCCACCACTTGCTGCTGCGAGATGCCCACCAGCAGCCTGTGGGTTCCCAGGCCACGGAACATCCCGGAGTGCTGCTGGTAGGGCAGGAGCACGGTCATGAGATCCAGGACAACCCTTGCAGCCTCCAACCCCATCTGTCCTGCTCACCTCTCCACAGCCACATGGTGCTGTGTCCCCCCTTATGCTCAACCTTTTCCCCCATGGTACCCTTCTAGAAGAGGTGGAGATAGGTTCGGGCGCTGACCCTGGCTGGGATCTGAGAGGCTGTTTAGGAGGTAAATCTTTACCTGGCCCCCAAGCTCTGCCTCTATTTTCCTAATTGTTTCCACCCTTTCTGATGCTCTGTTGTTTCTAATTAAGGGCTTGACTTCAAGAGGCCTTAAAAAGTGATTCCTGGGGGTCCCTGGCTGGCAAACAGCAAATAGGGAGTGCTCCCCCCGCCCTTCTCCCCCAAAAGTGGCTTTATTAAGCCTTTTGATTTGCCCATTTCTACTTGTTATTATTGCTAATGATCTCGGTGAAGGGGAGCCTTTCCCTGCAGCAGCCTCCGCAGTTCCCACCGCTTGCTCTCAGCCCCTCGGGGTGCCTGTGTGTCCCTAATACTAGGCTTGTCTCCATCCCTCCCTCCTTCCCTCTGTCCCGGTTCCCAGGTGTGGTTCAAAAACCGCCGGGCCAAGTGCCGGCAGCAACAGCAGCAGCAGCAGAATGGGGGCCAGAACAAGGTGAGGCCGGCCAAAAAGAAGAACTCGCCGGCCCGGGAAGTGAGCTCGGAGAGCGGGACCAGCGGGCAGTTCACACCCCCCTCCAGCACCTCGGTCCCCACCATTTCCAGCAGCAGTGCCCCCGTGTCCATCTGGAGCCCGGCGTCCATCTCCCCTCTCTCCGATCCCCTGTCCACCTCTTCCTCCTGCATGCAGAGGTCCTACCCCATGACCTACACCCAGGCATCGGGTTACAGCCAAGGATACGCCGGCTCGACCTCCTATTTCGGAGGGATGGACTGTGGATCTTATTTGACCCCCATGCACCACCAGCTCCCCGGACCGGGGGCCACCCTGAGTCCCATGGGTGCCAACGCGGTCACCAGCCACCTCAACCAGTCTCCAGCCTCCCTCTCCACCCAGGGCTATGGCGCCTCCAGTTTGGGCTTTAACTCGACCACCGATTGCTTGGATTATAAAGACCAAACCGCCTCCTGGAAGTTAAACTTCAATGCTGACTGCTTGGATTATAAAGACCAGACATCCTCATGGAAGTTCCAGGTTTTGTGAAGGCCCGCGGGAACCTTTGTGATAATAAGAGAAATCGTGACGAGAACAAAACACGCTGGGCCGAACGCTCCAGCTTTAGTCAGGTCTTGGTTAAATTAAAGAGAAAATAACTAAACGGACAAACGGACAAACAAACGAACATAAATCCGACGACGACGACAACGGCGACAAAAGAGGGACAGTGTTGGTGTGACCACGTTCAGACTCATCTCCTGCTCAGACGCTCTGGAAAAGGAACGACAAAGAGGAAAACGGAGGAGGAAGGCCTTAAACGGACAGATCATCTAGTGAGCAGAAAACAGACAGACCAATCCGTGTTCTTTATAGTTTTAGGCAATTGTTGGGTTTCTTTGTTTGGAAGAGGTGGGAGATCGTTCCACCTACGGGCCAGTTTTTAAACAACAACAACAACAAAAGTCTAGGTTTTTATTTCTTTTTGTGTGTGCGTGGAAAGATCCTTCACCCAGAGGTTTCCAACGTGTTAGCCAACCCTTGGTTAAAATATTCGGAATGGACAGCGTCTCTCTTTCTCTTTTTCTCCCCTTTTTTCTCCCTCCTTCCCTCCCTCTTTCTTTCTCTCTCGCGCTCATCCAACTGTTTGACGCCCAACTCAAGTGGGCACTGAGAGAACTTGGTTCAGGGCTGTGTGGGTTGTGTGACTGATTGTCCTAGCTGCACTACTTTATTTAAAGAAAAAAAAAATAATGTTCATAAGGAGTCAATATGTAGTTTTTAAGAGACAATCAGTGTGTGTCTTATATAAATGGTACATCTGTGGTTTTTAATCTGTGCTAGACTTCAAAACTGTGATCTCCTGTATTGTATGCAACTGCGAACTCCGCACCAGCGGGAGTTCCGCTGTGATTTAAATAGGTTATAATTATAAGTGAAATTCAGAGCAACTGAGTTACTTATTATCATCTTTCTAAAAAAAAAGAAAAAAGAATATATATTAAAAAAAAAAAAAAAACCCACAAAAAAACACGATCGCCTTTCACCAGAGGTGAACTGCACTGAAACTTTTTACAACAAACTGTCTCTGAATGAAAGAGAAAAGACCGAAAATAACCACCCAAGGACATTAAACTCCTCTGGAGTTCACTTACAGCCGGCCATGCTGGCAGTAGCCGTCAAATCAAACAGGACTTCGGGCAGTTGCTCTGACCTGGACGAATTTAAACTGAGAAATTCATTGTCGTTTATGCTT
>NW_024962250.1:38827278-39038355 GCF_019238085.1 Lagopus leucura
TTTTTTTTTTTTTTTTTTTTTTTTTTTTTTTTCCTTTTCTTTTCTTGGATTTGGCAGATATGTATAATTATATTAAAATGGTTCTAGCACACTCCATGGTTGTTGTCCGTTTCGATCGCGGCCGGCAGCGGTTCCGCGGGCAGAGGGCTTCACGATCCCGCACCCCGGCTGGGGGCTTCTTTTTGGGCAGGGAAGGATGCAAAACGGAGTGATTGATTTCTTTTATTTTTATATATTTTTTATAACCCAACCAGGCGTTTCAAACCTGTTTCCCAAATCTCATCCTTCGGAGGAGGGATGATGCTTCATTTAGGGAGAGTCCCGGACTTCCCTCGGTAAATCAAGAGGGAAAAGGGGGACGGGGAGCACCAGGCAGGGCTCGTGTCTGAGCAGAGGAACTGGGGAAGGAAAGCGCTGGTTTTCAAGCTGCAGTTTCACTAAACGAATCAGGATCAGGCTCTTCCCTGATGTCTCTGCTCACAGGGGCCCTCACCTCTTCACGCGTGCCTCTAGGACTGTGTGAGCCCCGTAGTCAGTCTGGATTTAATGCAGTAAGCCAACAGACCGCTGGAAAAGGAGAGGCAAATGGAAGCGGTTGCTGGATCTGCACTCCTGCCACCAGCTGTACCCAACTCAGAGCCACCACCACCCCGCCGTGGTCCCCAAGTAGCTCACGGGCACGATGTCTTCTTGCAGCCTTGAGCATCCCTTGGCTTCGCTTTCCCATTGGGCTCTGCTCAATCCTTGTAGGGTCCCACAGGGAGCTTCCTTCAATCAACCGCCTCTATCAACACGCTGCTGTGCCCCAAAACCACCATCAGTGCCCCTCCCTTAAAACAGGCACCCTCCACCACGCAGCAAAGCAGCTGTCTCCAAACGAAGGCGAATTTTCATGCTGCTTCACCTTATTTCTCAGAGCACATGGATGGTTTTTGCATGGGTTGTGCCCATGGCTGCCCTGCTCCCAGCTAAGGATGCTTCCAGCTCCCCACTGCCAGCGTTGCCCGCAAAGCCACGCATGAGTTTCCAGCATTGGTGCAAACCAATGGAGTTGAACCCTCCCCAAAAAACCACTCATGCAAAATACACGCAGGAAAAGCAAATCCCTGTTGAATTAGGGCACAGCATCACACCTGCCTGGAAAGGCTCTTTGTTTGGTGGGCTTTTGATTTTTTTTTTTTCTTTTTTTGCAGCCTCTTTAAAAGCACTTTTCTCGTTTTGCTCTTCCCATCTTATCTTTTGCTGTTCTTTTCTGAGTGGTTCCCTGTCTTTTAGGGATGAGCTCCTTCAGCTAGCGCTCATTTTTATCAGAAAAGCCAGTTCGTGCCAAGAATTTCTTTCTCTAAATTTTTTTCCTGGCATTTTGCACTCCCCACATGGTCTCTACCTGTTTTCTGATTTTAATTTAAATGGGTGCTCATGTAGGCAAAGGGCAAAATCCTGTGGTGAGGCAGCAAATGCAATATATTATTTAAAGAACATTTTAACTCCTTTTTCATTTTCAGTGTTTTAGATCTCCCTTCCAGCTAAACTCATTTCCTCTGAATGGAAGCTGCAGAAGGGGACTCTGAATCAAATAAAATCAGTAGAGAAGTTGATGGTTCACCACATTGGTTTCATTTTGGAAAGCCAGATTTAAGGGCAAAGAGTTCATTGGCGGTGTGTTAGATTTGAGATGCCTCTTATCCACCCCCTGTTCTGTAGGGGGATGTTTCCCACCAGAGGGGAAAAAAAAAAAAGGCAAAAATGGGGGGAGAACAAGAAAACTGGAGGCAATTATTGAGTGCCCAGTCCTCAGTCAGAAAGCACTGCCCCAGCTCCAAAGCAGGGATGAGTTCTGCATAATCTCATTTTCAGGACCTGCCAGTTTCCAAGGAGACAGGGGACAATTAGAGCCAAAAGCTGGATTTAGGGACTCACAGCACAGCTTCCCCAATGGGTGCACAGGGAGCCCCCAAAAGGCCCCACTCAGCACCAGCACTGCCCTTACCTGAGGCTTACAGGGAGGAGCTGAAGGGATGGTGGAGGATTTGGGAGGCTTGGGGTTGGATTTGGGGTTTGGAGGGCTGGATAAGATTGCAGCTTGGCTTGGCTTTGGTCTGGGTCCTGGGCCCCATCCAATTTTAGGGGATGTGAGGAGACATCAGAGGGGCCCTCGCCCTATCTCCCCTTCTTCCACTCTAATTTCCCAAGGTAAGAGGGTTTAATCCCCAGGTTCCTTGCTGAAGCAGGGGTGCCAAAGAGGCAGAGCTCAGGAGGGAACACCCCATGGCCATCACAGGGCCATGGCCTCCATCAGCCCATGCTGGGGGCTGTAAGTTGGGGAGGGGGCACCTCCCACACACCCTGCTTAGGCACGCATGGAGCATATCCGTAAACACACATAGCATGAATGCTCTTCTCAATGCATACACACAACTGCATATATCACACAAATGCATGTATGAATGCAAGTCTGAGGAAGTAAATAGCAGAAATGCACATAATGGTGCATAGCTATAAATGTGTGTGGCACCAACCCATGTAGTATAAATGCAGGCATGTTAAATGCCTGATACTAGCATGTACTGATACATATATATACTCGTATATATACAAGTGTATTTAGCACTGATGGATACAGTGAAGCCCACAGCAGTAGTGCATGCAGGTTTAAGCTGCTCTGCCTGCTGTAGTGGCTGTGCAGCGCTCCAGGAGCACTGTGGGTAAGGAGGAAGAGAAGAAAAACAGAAAGCAAAAGAAAAAAAAATAAAAGGAAAAAAGAGAGAGAGAGAAGAAGGAAAAGGCAAAAAAGAAAAAGCAGGGAAAAGAAAAAGAGGAAATGAAAAGGGGAGAGGGAGAGGAAAAGGGGATAAGGAAAAGAAGAGGGAAAAAAGGGAAAGGAAAAGAGAAAAAGAAAAGAAATAAAGGGGAGGAAAGGAAGGGAAAGGGGAGGAAAGACGTGGAAAGGAAAAAGGAAAAAAGCAAAAAAAAAGAAAAAAGAAAAAACGAAAAGGAAAGGAAAGGAAAAAATGCAGCAAAGCCAGCAATCGAGGCCATCTTCCTGCTGCTGCTAATGCTGCCGTAGCCTCTGCACTGGGGCAGACTGGAAGTTGGAGATGTGGGAGGGAGAAGAGGTGGCAAACAGACAGATAAATATATAAATGCTGCACAAACTGTTAAAATCTGCTCTGAGAGTCAATTTTGACTTTCAGGCTCATGAACCATTAATAAAAATCTCCTTACACTCAAATGGCTCTCAAATGCCGTGATAGCGGATTACAAACTCCTAATGGAGATACTGTATGATCAAATATTCTCTAAGCAGCAAGGTCTAACGTACCAGGGGTGGCCAGGCCACCTGATTATCAGCTTATCGGCAAATACTTCTTAGTGTGGGATGTGCCAAAAAGAAAGCATCTTCCTCAGCACAGTCCCTTCCCTGTTCTTCATTTAAATAGGTTTGGAAACAGCATCGTGTGGTCCAGGGGCTGCACGATGAGCTGCAGGATGTCTTTGTAACCTTGCACATAGCCAGCACACACCAGAGTGGCTGCAGGACTCCACCACCCACAGCAGCCCATAGCCTGAGATGGAGCCACTCTCCCTTTGCTCAGGTCCTGACACAGGAGACTTTTCTACACTTGGAGTGTTTTTTTTCTGAAATGATGTTGTGAGGTCAGGATGTCAACATTAAGATGTTTCCCATTGATGTGCTTTAACCAGGCTGCTCAGAGAGCTGTGGGTGTCCCATCCTTGGAGGTGCCCAAGGCCATGGATGGAGCCTCTCTGCAGCCTGAGCTGGTGGGGGACATCCAGCCCACGGCAGGGTTGGGGCTGTAAGGTCCCCTCCAACCTAAGCCATTCCAGGATTCTATGACTCTCTTCACTCAGCAGTGGCTTCTTGGCAGGGCTGCATGTCTCATCTCTCCCTTTGCAGAGGGCAAAAGCAGCCCCAGTACAACAGTGCACTTCCCAGCAGGCCAGCCCTCCTTGCAGCCTCACTTCCTTTAGAAGCAATGAATTGCAAACACTTCAGTGTCCAGGTGAACCCTACTTCTGAGAGCTGCATCCAAATGCTTCCAGAATTCCAGCAGCCCTTGGGCTGCATGGCACACTGCTGGGTAATCATGTTGCTGTGCTGCAGAGAAATGCCTGGAGCCGGCTTGCAGGAAGCATTTGGGATAGCACCTCAGGCTGATCTGAGGGAGGACATGGCCCTGAGGGCCACAGAGCTGCTGAGGGGCTGCAAACAAGGAGTCAAGATTACAGCACACAGAGTGTTTGTTCAGTGTCCCAAGGAGGAGGCAGTGAGGGGTTGGCTTTATTTAACATTTTTATTTGCGATGAGGAAGAGCGTGCAGGCAGAATTGTTAAACACAGGAGCTGGTGAAGGGAGAGAAGCGATAGAAAGAAGAGAGCCTGGCAAAAGGGATTGGGAAGAACCATGAAAACAACTGGAGGAATGGAGAACCTGCCTGGTGGAGGGGTACCTGGAGGGAATCCCATCAATATATGGAGTTACCCAAGAGGAGGTTGAGATGAGGAAGGTAGATTTGGTGAGTACACCTGGCAAAAGTACCCAGGTGGATGTGTTAAAATCAGATTAATTCACACAACATCAGAGACAAATAAAGAGTGGTGATGCCCAAGGAGTGGTGGGGTCACCATCCCTGGAGGTGTTCCAGAACCATGGAGATGAGGCATTGAGGGATGTGGGTGTGGTGAGTGCAGCTGGGGTTGGGCCTGGAGATCTTGGGGACCTCTTCCAACCTGAATGATTCTGTGATTCTATTTGTTCCTGTCCAGAATATAAAATAGAGCACTGCACATCCTTTTCTTAAACCCCAGGTTACTCTGCTGTTTCAGGGCTTGACGCAGGATGGAGCACAAGGATGTTTTCCTATCAGCAGCAAAATGCCACCACCCTCAGGGTAACCCAGTCTTGGGAACCATCTTGCAAGAATTTCCTGGAGCATTTGGGTCAGCCCTCCTGTGCTTCAGCTCTTTCTTTTTCCTTTGGCTGCCCTCTCCCCTCCTGTGGGGATCAGGGATGCTGTGCCAGCCTCTCCAGGTGTGCAAACTGTCCTCCTCCTTTGGCAGTGAGCTCACAGCACTGAGCAGGTATTGCCAGGGTCGCATTAAGCTGCAAAAAGCTGCCAAAGCTCATTTCTGCCTCCTGGCCTCCCACAGCAACGGGGAGAGAGGTGAAGAAGGGGTTGCAGCAGGGAGATCTGAGTTCCATTCCCTGTGTTTTATGGGGTGCATTTCAACGTTTTGGGAGGATCCATGTGCTCCAATGAATCACAGCTGTGATCTGTTGATCACAAATGATCTGTTGCAAGCCTGTGACATTGTAAGTGCTGGTGGCAAACTGCTGCAAAACTAGTAATAGAGTACTGAAGCTATGTGGGTTTTGCTGGCAACTAAGTATGTTGCAGGTCTCTCTGTGGCATTAGATAGTCCCTACGTATCTGAGAGCAAAATTTCAGCCTCACTACACTTACTACAGTATTATTTATTTAATTGCTTGGATTGATACGACCATATTCAAATAGTCTGATTTCCTAGGCAAAGTTCCCAACTTCTGCCATTTCACTTTTTACTTTGATGGCGTCTCTGGCCAGTGAGTGTCTATCAAGGCTCTCCTCGCTGTTGTACCATTGAGTCAGACTGCAATAATCAGAGAAAGCAGATCAGGTAGCACCCTTGAGTGACAAAGGGTACTCAGGCCCCTCTGCCATTGGGCCCTGCAGCACCCATTGGCCACATGTAGGTATACTTGAAACCCTGATGCAGGTGATAGTTGTGTCCCAGAATGCCAGGATTCCTTGTGGACAGAAGTGATGTTGTCCTCTGTGCTAAGTGCCTGGTGATCAGTTCATGCCCCAGGGCCTGTACATGATGCAGGGGAAGGCCATTATGGCCGAGCCATCTACATGCCTTCTATGCAGCTGTCTTCAGTTCCTTAATTGCTTCAACCTTTGCACAGATACTGCAGGGAAAAGTTATCCCCTGACCACAGCCTTTTTTTGCTGCAAGATTTTGGTGTCAGTGCCCTGCAAAGCAGCCTGAACAGACTCTGGCTGCATGCATCATGCTCTCTGGGTTGGGGATATGGCAGCAAGGCAAGATAAGGGACCTTCCCCCAAACTCATCTGCACAATGCCACATCTCATTCCCCTCCCTTCCCCCCCTCCCTGATGGAGCACAGGGCAAATCAGCCAGCTGTGTCTGGCACTTGGGCACGTTTGAGCGGAGGCATTGCAAATGCATGAGATGGGTTGAGCTGAGTGGGGAGAGGGTTGTGAGACGAAAACCATCTACATGACCCCCCCGGCAGCACCGAAAATATGTAGCTGTCCCAATAATCATGAGAATTTGGTGATGCTCATGAGCTCATGCTGGTGATCTGTGACCCCGATTGTCCCTACTGGTGTCTTTACTCACTCCACCATTTATTGGACGGTGATTAGATGTTATATGGAGTCATATTAATCATGGAGACCAGGAGAAATGTGCTTATTTATTTATTTATTATTTTTTTAAATTTGCCTTCAAATCACAGCAATCTGCAAGACGCTTTACTGATAGACCCGGGCACAGCAGCCTGGTCTGGGAGCTTTCAAATTAAAGCAATCAGAAGGCTGCCCTTAGGTTTCCAGTGACTTATGCAAGAAACCAAACACAAGAGGACAAAAGGACAAATGGAACGCTGAGGTTTCGGGCTGGAATTCAGCCTTCTCTTGGTTTGCATTGAGAGCAATGTGATCAACTCACCGTGCCTGCGCCAGGAGAGGGGAGGGAGGGGGCTGTCCTGATTAGATCTAATTTCCAACCTGTTTACTGTAGGCATCTGCATAATGATCGCCCTGCAGAGCGGTTTGCATTTTGTAACACCGGTTCCCCAACCCGTTAAAACACAACACGGCTCAGACCGCTGCTGTTGAAAACAAATCTCCTCTTCCTGATTGCGTCCGAGAGGATGTGGCCTTTGGATGTCCCGGCTGCGTGAGATGACTGCGAGCCTCCTCCAAATGCCATCAGAGAGATAAATGCAAACTGTTATATTTAAATTAAAAAAAAGAAAAAAGAAAAAAGAAAAAAAAAAAGAGGAAAAAAAAAAAAGGAAAAATTAGAGGGCTGGAAAGGGATCTAAAGGTCCTTCAGGGTTCATTTTCCATTTTAGTTCCTAGTTTGTAGAAATGGACTTCTCTAATACCGTGTATTCCTGGTCCCGCTGCTGGTGTGGATGGCAGATGGAAGCAGTGCCAGTGAGAGGAGAGATGAGGGCAGCGATTCGGTCCTCTCTGCTTATCTCTGTTCTTCACCAGAACTTTCACCAAAGCAAATCTTCCTGTCCTCCGGATTGACGATATACAGGCTGCAAATGTGGTGGGAAGTTGAGCTTATTTGTAAATCATTTGCTTTTAGTGAGAGCAGATGAGTGTGCTATTGTTTTGGGAGAGTTTCTTGTCGGCTGAATTACAAAAAAACAGATAAAGGGGAGGAATGCGAGGCAGACATGACCGTGCTGTTGCCAAAGGGTGGCAGAGGATTGCAGGTTTGAGTATCCAAGCAGCGAGGTGTCAGCAAACAAACCCAGGCTGGTTCACCTTTCAGCAGATCTGTTCATCGTTTTACTTTGATAAGCAGGGTCCCAGTGTCCTTCCCCACCTTCTCACAGCTTGGCAGCCATCGAGACAGTCACATGCTCTCCTCTGGCTGCTGTGGAGCCAAGCTAAAAAGTTATCCGTAATGGCAGCATTTTGGCAGCCTGGGCGGCTTGACCTGTGTGACTTCCTACAGTGACATCTAGGGCCAGAAACGCAGCATGGGTGGTAATCACAGCTTGGTGGAATGCAGCAAAAAAAGTGGTGGGTACCCCACTCCGATTTGGCCACAGGCTGCCTCTGTTTCCTTCCTGCATGCTGCATAATGAGAGCTTTAGCTCATGGCTGTTTAGCTCGTTTGGCTGCAGGGCTCTGTGTTGAGAGAGTCATTTGCCCCATCCCTGGAGGTGCTCAAGGCTGGGTGGGGCCCTGCATGGCTTGATGGCAAAGGGACTAGAAGGAATGGCTTCAAGTTGCTCCAGGGCAGATTCAAGTTGGATGTTAAGTAATATTCTTCTCCAAAAGAGAGGTCAGGCGTTGGAATGGGCTGCCCAGGGAGGTGGTGGAGTCACTGTCCCTGGAGGCGTTCCAGAACCGTTTAGATGTTGTACTGAGAGATGGGTTGAAAAATATTGGTGGTATGTGGATGGTTGGACTGGATGATCTTCGAGGTTTTTTCCAACCTTGGCAATTTGGTGATCTTGTGTCTGATTTAGTGGCTGCCAACCCTGCCCACGTAGGGGTTGGAAGAAGGTGATCTTTGTGGTCCCTTCCAACCCAAAGCATTCTGTGGTTCTATGATCCTTTTTACTGAGGGTCTACAAACATCACTAAAGGTAATCTGCTACTGCCACCTCAAAAACTGCTTCCTACTTGGCAGCTGGAGCTGGTGGTTCATGGTTCCATGCCTGAGAAAAGGAGCAGCCCTTGGAAACCACTGCATTTCTCTGTCAGACTACAGCTGCACAGGCTGTCGCAACAGCCTGGCCCTTCTGCTGGAACCACACTTTGCTTTCTCATTATGCAACCCTTGTATTTTAATAGAAGCCTTTTTTTAGGCGGTCTCAGAAACAGTTGGTGTTTTTTTTTTTCCCCTCTTTTCCTCCTTCTGTCAAATGACCAACTTAATAATTCACTAGTTGTGCTGGGATTAGCCACTTTGGGCCACACTCTGGATTTCTTATCTTTAATGTAGTTCTCGACGACATCTTCTGCACTTAATCCCCTGACAAAACTCCCTTTGATTCTCATGACAGTCGCTCACAGAGATCAAACGCAGAATGCTGCTCTGTCAGGTAGAGCTGGGTGAATAATTTGTGACAAATAATTTACCCGCAGACTTTCTCCTCGTTTTCTGTGCACAAATTGTCCATTCGGTTGAGACTGCTGATGGATTTGTTTCTGGCTGCACGTGTTTGAGTTCAGGCTCATGAGAAAAAGCCTGCAGGTGCACTTAAAGGGCTTCAGCATCTTTGATGCTTTGACCTCGCTCAGCTCCCGCTTTGGTTTTTGGCAGGGCTGAGCCCATCTCACCTCAATGCACACCCTGATATGCTCACAGCTCGTGAGTCATCGTGCTTTATTTCTGTACCAGATCAGAGGAGCGTGACTTTCTCGAGCTGAGGAGTTGCAGTGCAAATATTCCCTAATATCAACTTCGCATTTCCTGTTCTAGGGATGCGCTGTAATGTGCGTGCCTGATATGAGTTCCATCACTTTCCCTTGCCAGAATATTCTCCAAAAAGCAAGCTGAGGGATGTGCAAACCATCTGACCAAACATTAACAGTGTCTCTGAGAATGTTGCATCCATGCAAGCTAGGTATTTTAGGTAGAGAAAAGGTTAGGAATTAGGATTAATTAGGAATAAGCCATAAGAGAATTCTGGATTGATTTACACAGTCTTTGTAATTGTATAGATGGGAATGTTAGAGCTTGCAGATTGTGTCAAAGTTAGCTCTTTCCTTCTCTAATTAAATGTCACCTTAAAGGTGGCAACTTTAAGGTCTCCATCTATTTTCCAAACAGCCTTGGTAACGCCTGCGGGGAGCAGAGAGCAGTGCTGCCTTACCAGGGCCCACAGAGATGCTTCATTAACCCAATTAAGCAGGTGGATGGAGAGGGTCTCTCTGATAATTTACACCTTACTAATGAAGTGTGTGACTCTTAATCTCCTCCAAACAAGATACACTCATGAAACACTGGTGCAAGGAAAGGGGAAATTAATTAGGTGAAAAAACTATGAGATTATAGCAGAGGGATTCCAATGAGGCAACTGTAACATAGCTGGTGATTCATTTGTGCCTGTCTTAAATTAATGGCTGAGCTGTCAAGTAAATAAGACCCAGCATCATTTTGGCTTAAAAGACATTCTCATCAGACCTAGCACGAGGCACCTGATTCTGGTGCACTCCATTTCCAACACCCAGCTGTCTGGGTAGCCCTGCAACCAACCCAGCCTGAGCAGATCCTGGCCTGGAGGATCAGAATCAGCTACTTTATGCCTATATTTTCAATACAGGATGAAAAGCTGGAGACCCCTTGCTATGTGCAGGGTTGTCAACCACTTGAGCACTGTGTGTCAACACTTTTGTAGAACCAGGAACTTCTCCTGGCCCCAGTGGTATGGGAAGAGACTTGCAGGGGTTCCTGTTCTGCCTGCGTGATGCTGGGTGGTGCCCTAAAACCTGGATGTGATGACAGAAGGGTTGGAATTGGATGATCCCTAAGGTCCCTTCCAACCCAAGCCTTTCCATGATTCTGTGATGGAGATTGTCTTGTTTTGTCCTCATGAACTCACTGGAAAGACACCGTTCATCTTGTAGGCACTTATGGTAGCTCGTCCGCAGGGAATGGAGTCTTCAGTATTTCCAGAGTGGGAATGCTACAGAAATGCATTTTATCAGTTCAACTGAAGTGAAAGATTCCCAGAGCATCAGATCTGAGTAAATGTAACATTGGAAATTGTATTTTTTTTCCTAAAAAATAACTCAATACAACCAAGGATTTCAAAGCTTTTGACAAACACGAATTAAAGCAGCAATTAATTAAGCTCTGCAGCACTCTTGTTTGATAAACAAGAGATACATTACGATCAGTCAGTATTGCCAACTGCAAACATTCCCTGTGAGTCCAGCTCCCCAAAATCATGAGATTGGCTTTAAAAATCATGAGATTAAAAACCAAAATTGTTGCATTTTCTTTATCCACCATCTGGCTCCTCAGCCCCTAGGGTAAACATGCCTCGTGTTTTCGACTACAAGGGCTAACCACTTACTTACAGACATGAAAACTGGGATCCTTGCACTTCACCGCAGCTCCAAAAGTGAAGCTTTGGGAAAGATAGTAAAAAATCCTGAGACTCATCATGAAATCTGAAGAATTTGCAGTAACGATCGCTTATAATTAAAATAGTTTTGGCTCAGCAGCTATTTCTGAGTGCATCAAAACAATTTGAGAGCTGCTAGATGAGGAATAATGAACACAGCCCTTCCTGGTCCAAACTGCAGGAAGGTATAGATGGGTGAAAGACAATTGCAGAGGGAAGACGTCATGGTGTTCTTGCTGTAATGTAACCAGGGCACCATAGATAAACACATCAGCACTTGTGACAACTCTTCTGGGATTATTAATTATGGTAGATGATTGCTCCTGTCCCTCTGGAAGATGGTTGCAGGCAACACTGCAGCATCAGGCCCTGCCTGGGGGCGATAGCTCCATCCCAACACACAGATGTGAATGCCACCCCCGGACAACCCGCTCCCCTGGATGTGCAGCCCTGACAGACAGTGCGTGTCGGCAAAATCCTGTCTCAGGCTGATCCGACTTAGCTTGTGAGACAGGGCCATTTTGGTGGCAGGGCTGGCAGCCACCGCATTACTGTCTGGAGAAGAATTTACGCTGCAGTGGGAATGGCAAATTGTCTGGAGGGAAAGTAGCTGCAGAAGGGCCATGGCTGGCCAAAACCAGGAAAACAGATTTCAAACTAATGTAAACAGCTTGGGTTTATCACTGGGTTTGCAGGTTCAAAAATAAATATCACCGTTTCCGTGGTTCAAAAGTTGGTTATTTTCTACTGACACTTCAAAAAATGCAGTTTTCAGGTGACCTTGGAAACCACTTTAAATACACTTTTCAGTAATTTAAAAAGCTGAAGTTAATAAAAGAGAATCGGGGAAAGAACGAAAGTTTCAATTCTTTAAGCAGGTCTATTTGTCACAGAAGAGAAAATGAACTTGAGGCCACCTGAGCACCCAAGCACATGTATTTTAGAGAAAACTAGCTCTAATGTCTCCTCCGCAGCAGGATCCCCATACACGTTAAGAAGCCATTTTCTCCAAGGAAGAACATTATGGCTGTGCTTAGGATAGACTCTGATCTTTGCACCTAAACCTATTTCAGGCGATACGAGGGGCTTTTGTGCTGCTATGAAATTGCTCTGGGCCAGCGAGGGCACTTGCTGGCGGTGCGCTCCCCTCTCTGCTGTGGAAATCAAAGTACAAACAGGTTGAAAAAGCTACAGACAGTAGCAATTCAATACAGACACTACAATTCATGCAGTGAGAACCGGCTAGGGCTATTTAGTAAAAAGATGCAGCCTCTGGCTTAGGAAGTTCAGCGCTGCAGGGAATGGGGGAGATGAGGAGGAGGGCTTGTCCTGTTCTGATGTTTTTTTTCTCCCCTGGACAGCTCTGGTGGCCTTGGTTGGACTTGGAGGCCATCTCCTGCGTGGAGCCATGGACCTCATGGTGCTGCCCTTCGTTTGGACCTCCTTCTCTGCTTTTCAAACAGTGTTTGTGTATTGAGTAAGGCATTTCAAAGGGTTATGCTAAATAGGTGTCTGGGGCTCAGTAATTAATGTCAACATCTGTAAGGGCTGCGTGTCTCACTGTCTTATTGCCCAACCTGTGACTGTAGACCAAGTATCTTATCGAGTTACTTGCTTCCTCCAAAAGGATGTACCAGCAGGTCGTGTGTAGGTTAAATATGGCAGCTCTCTAACCACTCAGGAGCCGTTTTATCCTGTGTGCAAACCTGGTTTATAAAGCTTATCAAGAAGAGAGGCTTGGTATCGCAGTCTAGTACTCATAATTAATCCTGGAGACAGTGCGGATTTAGGTTCATTGGGGCTGACTTCAAATTAAAAAGTCACTATTAGCATGTGAAACAGACACCATATGTTACATATTAACACTGTAGATATTACAGAATGTTGTGCATTTCTCTTTTCAAGTACAATAGCCATAGGTACACCCTTTTCAACAGAGAGTTGTTCAGGTACCAATAAATTGCTCTCTGTTAGGAGTGGTGGCAGATGTCTGTTTACAGGCATCCCTACATCCAGATCTATTCGTAGGCACGTATCCATATAGGTGAAGTCATTGTTTACACAGTTTTTTATGTTTTTTACGTATAGAATTGTACTAATTTGCAGATGAATCTATATACATGCTATTACAACTTGAGCACTGTACTGATCAGTACAAATACACACACTGATCAAAGAGAAATGACACATTTGCACATACAAATACAGAAATCTTGACATATCTAGTTTGTATTTTCCACAAATATTCGTCTCCCTTGTTCTCTCTCAACATCTGTGGCTACCTTGATCTGATGTACAAGTTCAAAGGGGAAATGCTGCCTAAGAAGGCGTTTGGCAGCAGCCTGTAAAACCTAATTGTACTAGGAGTTAATGCAATGTTCTCAGCGTCTTCAGTCATCTGAAATTCGAGTTTAAAGTTCTTGCACAATCACAGTCAACATAAAATGCAGCAGGAAATTGCCATTAGTCAAATGTGTTCATCTAATCCCACTGCAAAATGGAGCTTTTTCATTTCTAGCCTGCCACGGGTTACTGTGTGATTTCATATGTCAGATACATCAATTCTGCCAAGGAGAGGAGATGGGCAAGAACAAATTAAAAATATGGGCTCCTTTGCTTCAGGGGAAGTGGAGAGGGCAGGTCTTTGTAGGGAACAGTAATAATGATCTCATTTAAGAGAGTTTCTGAGTCTGATTCTTTGCTGCCCTTCTTCATACTTAATTAGTCCCTAGCAAATTGAGGGCCTAACCAGCAAATCCATAGGAATATGTATTCACTCTTCTCTGCTGAAAAGGCATTGAGAGAGTGCAAGTGGGGAGACATCAACCCACGTACTTCGATGCTTTACCGCACCTACTGGTTGCCAATGGGAAAACCTGCCGGTTCTTTCTCTCACTCTTTCTGTCCTCGTCCTGTTTTGTTTCTGTCTCTCACTCTCTCCCACTTCCCTCTTTCTAATTCTCTCCCTTCATTTGCGCAACCACAGGGATAAATACAGCAACAGTCCCTCTTCCTAGAGGCTCATTCTTGGGTGGATATTAGCGTGTGCCACACTCGGCTGCCGATTTGTCTTAAGGTAATTATTATTAATGGCTGTTGTTGTTTTTCCTGCAGAAACTGTAATATAGACCCTTTTGTACCATTGGCTGAAGCCTGTTGTTTCTGTAGGAAAAAGAATGGGCCCGCAGATTAGGTCTGCATATTATGGCTCTAGTAGCACAGCAGGCTTTTGGTATTGGTACCAATCCTATCAATTCCTGGCATTCTTCCCCTTTTACTCCTGGTAATTAATCTTTTCATGAATGCTGTCACATTTAGAGCCATTTCATTAAGTTTCTGTTTCCTACGTTTATGTAACTCACTGCATCTCTCATCTGCTCCGTCAGCCGGGGGATGCTGGGAGGTGGTCTGCTCACCCCATCCTTTCCTTCCTCCCTGCAGCACTCGCGATGCCATAAATGAAGCCACACATGGATGACAGACAGGCAGCTGCGTGGTTCAGACAGCCCGAAAGGGGCAAGATTGAGCCATCAAAAGTGAGGAAAAGCCCCTGTGAATGGAGCCTGTGGAATGCCTGTCTCCCGTACGTGTCTGTGTACCAAAGGGACTGGTAGGGAAGCAGTTATACACTTTCAGCAGTGATGGTTTCAAGTAAAACACTGCAGAGTTCTTAAGGCAAAGATGTCGGTTTGGGGCAATCATCTCCTCCAGCCAAACATTGATGCTTCCTTCCTATTCCACAACAAATCTCCGACCGCCTCTCGTAAAACACACCAACCCCAACACCTTCCTATAAGGTATAAGGAGGGAGCCCTTACAGAGGGAGAGGAGGTTTCAGCCACTTCTGCTGGTGTTGCTCCAGACTGTTATTGCTGGATTTGAAAGGGAGTCGGGCCCGATGGCTGCAGACAGCGTGCGTATGCATAGGGCACAGCAGCAGGGTGAGAGACAAAAGCTTGTATTCCCAGCCCAGCCTCGGGTGACCTTGTGCAACCCCTTAATTACTGCAATTACTTGCCTCCTGAGATGACATTATTAGGCCTTGCTTGGTAATAAGGGCTGTGAAGTTCACAGAATTATTCGTGCCGGTTGGTGAGAGAGCAGTGAGCAAAAACCCTGGGCCATCTTGTGCCTTCCAAACCAGCTCGGGGTCAAAAGGGGATGGCTGACAGCTCTTCTCAGGAACTCAGGGTTGGCGGTTCTGCATTTGGGGATAGGATTTTTGCAGCATGGCATCTGCAGAGCTTCACGGACGATACGCAACAAGCCGTGCTGTAAGGTGACTGCACCCAAGGATGTATCATAGCTCTGCTCCTCCAGTGCTGCCCATCTGCCAAATTTCACATTTCTCCCCCAAACCAAATGTGAGAACTCTTAAATGGTAAAAATACTAATGATAAAAAAATGAAAGCATTAAAACTGATAGCTGCCGGAGCCAATTTTTAGCATTAGCAACACTCATTCAAAAGACTGAGAAAAAAAAAAAAAGAAAGCTGGAGCATTTTGCTGGTCCTTGGGGGAAAATAAAGTAATAATAATAATAATAAATAATAATAAAAAAACAGCACTGCAGAATTCACCCTGAGGTACAGGACAAACACTGAGGATCTCAAATGAAGTATTTCGCTATTGTGGAAACAGCAGCAATGGAAAACAGGAGACCAAATGGAAAATATTAAACAGGCTTAACTGTAACTATCACTGCAATGACAGATGCAACTTCGTCTGCCTGCAGCTGGGGATGCTGGGCTGGAGCAACAGTTCTCCCATCTTAGTGCTCGTGTCCTTCATGAAAACATGGCTGACAATGAGCACCTTTGGCTTTCGTGCCCAGTTTGACCCCATAGATCCCATCTGGGTGCAGCAACGCATGGGAGTGCCAGCTAAGCCAGATGTAACCCAAGCCCAGACCCAGGGCAGGGACAGCACCCAGCCCCAAACCTGGACCCATCCAGGGAGGCAGTGAGAAGAACAGAGCACTGAAGAAGTGACACAGAGGAGAGGGATGCATTTGGCTTACCCCTTGGGTAGGCTTGTCAGCCTGCCTTGAGTGGAAAGAGATGCCGTGACCAGGATGACAAATCAGAGGGGAAAACTAAACCTCCCCTTTCAGCACAAGAGATGCAGCATGGGCTGCAGGGTGTGTGTTTGGGCTGCCTTTATTCCCTTGTGAAAACTGAACCATTCTATACGTGTATTCAGTTCCACTCTGCTCTGCCACTGCAGTCCAAGCCCTGCATTGTGCCTGTTGTATGTTTTGCCTTTTCTTTTAAATTATTCTTTTAAATTATTTCATGTTGCAAACCTGGCGATTATTTCATGCTGTTTAAACTATATTTGCAGTCTTTGATCATATGTAAGTAGACTGAAGTAAACTGCTGATAGAATGAAGATATTGTTCTCGGCGTTTCTCCTCTCGCTTTGTTCATGCATTATGCCTATAAGCTTGCATAAAATGTTCATTGCAGCAATATGCCTTTGTTATTAATTCTCGTGGTGCCACGTATTTTCATGAAAACTAATTCATTCACAAGTGGGGTGATTAGGTAATCTAAGCCAGTGTGTATGGGCATATTTTGCACACAACGTGGACACGTACAACGCACAATTACATGTAGCCCAAACACATACTTATCCATACAAATAGAAAGACCAAACCAACGTGTCCTGTTTACATCTGTTTCAACAACATACCAATAATCCAGCTTCCAGGGCCCATTCTCAACATGAAATTTTGGACTGCCGTGAACCTGAACACAACAGCAGAGATCTGCAATGACAAGTAGCAACAAAGAGCCCAGAATTTCAAGGCAAAACACATGCAGGAACCCAGGATATCCCACAGGACACCTGTATGACCTCTAGCTTGACTCCTACTTGCTCCCTTTATAAACCACATGCATTAGTACATGGCCATTCTATAGGTCTGTGCTTCTCTGCACAAAGAACAGGTATCCAACCCTACTAGCTGCCCTCGTTTAGTGGGAGACAGATGTCTCGCTCCCAGGTTTCTCTGCAAATCACAGCTAGGCATTCCATCAAGTAATTAAAAAATTGCCCCATGTTCAGGACATGGCTAAGCTCCTCTCTAGCCTTGACTCTGTTCCATGCAGTAAAGGCATAATTTGTGTCTCATTCCTCCATCACTAATATATCTTCATCCCACTTTTTTTTTTCCCCTTTAGAATTTACATTAGGCATTGCAAATGAGGGAACACCACGTCCTTCATTTCTCTTTTCTAAACAACAGAAAAACTCCCCCTCTGGACTGAGCACAGCTCAGCAGGGTAGGAGGGACAGGAAGGTGGATATGATGCATGATGACAAAAACTGCCAAACTACCTCCCTCTGAGTGGGATGATGGGAGGATGCCCCGGAGCCATACCTATGCTGAAGACATGGTGGTTCCCTCCAGCCCCTAAAGGAAAGAATTGACAGCATCATCAGAGAGTGCCCATCCAACCTGGGGGGCTCCAGAATTTTGGATCCATTTATGGGGATCTGCACAGCCAAATTCTGGGACCGAGCATTCGAAGGGATGTCCCTTCATCAGATTCCTCCCTGGGTGAGATGGGCATACGCTGTTGCAAGTATTCCAGATAAGTAATAGTTTGCCATTTGCAAGAGACATTTTCATCCCTAAAAGGTTTTGTTCTGAGGTGTGGGGCAGTCAGAATTCAGTGATGGGTTCCAGTAACCCATTTTGCACTCTGCAAGTTGCATTCTGATATTTTAAGGCTCCAAACTCTTCCTTGGAAGGCACCTTTTCTTTCTAGCCTTGGTAAATAGAGTGTCCAATTGCAAAATGCTGATATTGTGCAGCATGGAAAAGGCTTTTTTCCCCCTGAGTTTTATTGTATACAATTGATTATACACCATTTTTCTCTCCTTCTGAAACCTGCACAATTGGAGTCGTGTTGCCAGAAGAACCTGCTGTTAACCAGCCCCAGGGAGAAGAAACGGAAAACAGGAAGAAAGCCATGTTTTCAAGCTCTTAAAAGTTTTTAAAAAACATTCCTCTATAAAACATACTGCAGTTGCAAGTACCAGGGGCCTCCTGATTGTCACACAGTACCAGGGCCACCACAGCAGTTGCTGTATAACCGTGTCCAAGTGGATATGAGCTAGCTGCTCTCCCTCTCCCAGGACATGCTGTCTGTCCTACTCAGGGTGCACATCACAGAAAACCAAGCGAAGGGACACAAGGCCCTTCAGCCAGCCAGAAATACCTGGGAATGACATGAAACTCAAGAAAGAAAGGGTTTTCCTCAATCCCATCCCCTTGCTGGTCTAGAGGGTGGGAAAAACTGGGGAGTTGTAACAGCAGAGGCATGGCAGGAGGGAGAAAAGCACGCCAGGTGACATTTTCAGCTATTATGGTTCAAGGCTTGGGTTATGCTTCCTCAGCAGATGGGGCTGTTGCATGGCAAGCTCATAACCTGGGTTTGTGGGAACAGTATGGCCAAATGTGGTGGCCATGTCAGGACTCGTTGGCCCATCTTGGTGATGTAGGTCTACCTCTTCTACGTCCTCATCTAGTCTTGCCAGCACAGGTTCTGGGATCTCTGCATCTCACTACAGCTGCGTGGAGGAGATGGGCCAGAAAAGAGCAAGAACACAGCAGAAGAGGCAATATGGATCAGCAGGAATGAGCAATCAAGGAGTACATAGAGTATTTTCCTGGTCACCTGAACTGCAACATAGGTCCAAAGGCAAATTCTCTGGATGTGGGTTCATACGCCTGATTGGTTGGCTATTAGGGAACATTCCTTTAAACATATGAAAAAGGAGCCAGTTTGCAAGACCCAAACCAGCCTTCCGAACTGTGAGCATTTCCATGCCCCCTCTACATGCAGTCATACATAAGTACACATGCACACAGCCTTCCTTGTCTGTCAGAATTCCGTATGAGACCCCAAATCATCCTCCAATCCAGATTATGCTTGAAAAAAAAGAACTGCACAAATAAATGCATAGATTTCACTGCAGGGAAAAAAAAAAAGAAAAAAAAAAAGAAAAAAAGAAGATGGTTTTCTTCATGATTTTTCCTCAGATTATTGTAGCTGATGAGCTGTTTTGAGGTTTTCAAGTAAAGGGTAGATGTGGCACATGGACATGGTCAGTGGGCATGGTGGGGATGGTTTGGGCTTGGACTAGGGGATCTTTTCCAACCTTTATGATTCTCTGATTTCCTGCATGATGGCATTACGGACTCAGTGATCCTTAGGGGCCACATCCAACTCGGGGTATTCAGTGATTCTGTGATTTAATGAGCAGCTTTTGCACTTCTCAGTTTCACCACCCAAGAATAGAAGAGCTCCCTTTGTGACTCTGCTATTTTCCCAGCGACTGACAAACGCTGAACGATTGGGAAGTGCCCATGAATGCACACTGCTTCTATATGGAGTAGACTTCCGAAAAGGATTTCAGGGTCCAATCCTGTCTCTGCATACACTGTGTAAATCAGGTGTAACTCCAGTAAAGCTAATAGATGCAGCCTGGTGTTGAGCCCACCCAGATAAAAGGATCAGGCCCTCTAAGCTTTAAAGTTATGAGTCTTTTCAAACTGCCGATCTACTGTCAACATTTCGGTGATTACTTCTCTTTTTTTTTTTCCCATCACACAAACATAAAATAGTAACAAGATTATCAGATTAAAGAGCCAAAGAACAGCCAGTTTATTATACTCTCGTGTCTAAAACACTCCAATCTTATAGGTTTCCTCCCTGCTCCGCATCTCGAGGGGGGGAGATTGGATTGTTTTTATTTGTTTTCATTTTTATTTTTTTAAGTAGCAGCCTGGAAAAAAAAAATAAAGGAAACATAATGTTATAATAGTTCAGAAAGAGAAAAATACCCCCTGAGCCCAAACCAACTCTTCCGAGCTTTCCAACTTAAAAATAAACCTTTGCATCCTGCCAGTCCCCATGAAGAAGGGACGAGAGGACAAACAGAATGGAAAGGACAGAGCTGTTTAAAGCTAAAAATGTGCAAATGCTGCATTCCTCCCAGAAAAGGCAAAAAGCCCTGCACCGAGCCGCTATATTGCAGCGCTATAAATTGTTTAAATTGGAGATGGTTTGCGTTGAGGGTCCTGAACAGATTGCATAACTGTTGCACAACTAATGTGTACAAGTGTGTCACTAATTTAATTTTAATTTTACTGTATGAGTTTGTATAAGATCCCCCAGCTGTCATGTGCTCATCATCTGTCACAGAACTATCACTAAGCCATGCTGGGCTAAGACAGGATTATAAACGATGAACTGCCATGTGCTCTAAATCTTCTTATTTGCCTAGCCTGGAAGGTATGCCCTGTAAAATTTGATTGGCAGCGTGCTCTATTCTGTCAATTGACTTTGAAGGCCTTTTCTATTGGCGCGGGGAGCGGCTCTCAGTAGCTGTATTGACTGTCACCTGCTGACTCCCACACGTGCCTGACCCCAGCCCCGCACCAGGCTCTGCCCACTCGCGCCGCGGCGGCTCGCGGGGCTCTGGTGGCACGTGCTGCACATCAGGGCATATGGCCGGCTGGTTGTGTGCAGAATGGGATAACTGAAGCCAAGCAGCCCCGCACTGTTATTACAGCAGATGGGGGAAGCGTGGCATTCAATATTAAGACAGATGCCACCTCCTTATTCCACCTGTCTGGAACTTGGACATGGGACAGAATGAACTGTCTGCCTAATAATTAAGGAAACAAAGACTGCATTTATGAAGCTCAGCAGAGCACCGTATCTGCGAAGCATGCACGGATACAACCGCCGGCCACAACAATAAGGGAACGTAGACCACTGCTCATCAGATGCTCAGATACGTACGCGCAATTACAGTAGGAAACTGTACTGTCCCCAGCTGCTTGTGCAGCCTTTTATTTAGGCTGGTTGTGTATTAAATTAAACGGGTGGAGCGAGTTGGCTGGCATTATTACTATTATAAATAACGCTTTAAAATTACAGTGAAGTTCCTTAAATAACAAAGCGCCCACCGCTCCCCCTAACAGCCGCTGCCGCTATTGTGCTGTGCCCTTTCTCGCAAATTTGCTCTCTGCTTCTCAGTAGTCAACTGTTTTTGTAACAGCCAGAGAGAAGAAAAACATTCTTTCCAGGACCGCTATTATTTTCACGTATTTTTACACAACAATTTGCCTCTTTCTTTAGCATTGTTAAAAAAAAAAAAAAAAAAAAATGATAACTGTGTAAAAAAGACGGCCTGGCTCCTCGGCATTTATGCTATGTTACGTTTCTGTTATTTAATCCTACTTAATTTTGGTCCAATTACAGCTGAGCCTGCCGCGCTTTGTGATGGCAGTGAGTGTGTTGGGGAGGGCCTGATCCTGGCTGGGGTTTGTAGAGTGCTTGAATTCTGAAGGTTGGAAAAGAGCACTGAGGTGATCCAGTCTGGGTTTGGCACAGCGGAGGCTGAGGCTGGGGCTGGAGTGGAGGCTCTGCCATGTGGTTGCACTGGGGTCTTTGCCTCTCCAACGGTGGTGGAAGGGTATGTGCCCCACTTTTAGGGTGCCCCCAGCCACACACAGTTCTGGTGACAATGACAACACCTACAGCCTTCTCCAGTGTGTCTGCATAACCCCTCAAGAGCATCCAAATTCAGTGCTCTGATGCCTCGCTGGGCAAAGGTGTTTCCATGTGGAAGCAAGATGCCATTGATGCCTACGACTGAGAACCCAGTGTGATCCAGGAGATATTTCTTGTACCTCTCTAGCTACCTCCAGCCCTCTTTCTGTGGTCTCTACTGATGTGATCATGCCCATCCTTAAATCCTTCTAATTATTTTTACTCACTTTTGACTGAGTGAATTCAAAAGCAGCTTAAAAATCACCTGTCTGTCTGTCCTAGGATCCATCCATACATAGCAACTGGAATAAAGATGAATAAGTTGCAGAGGGTGGAAACACAGGAGCAAATGTTAAGGCAGCATACACTGCGTGTATGTCATATACAACATTAAGGACACACAGTGCCCATTGTCTCAGCACACCCTGAGAGTGAGCTTTCATGTTTATACACATGTATTTGTGCATACACGGTGGTATACGTACACGATCCTTATTAATTAAAAGGAATAATTGAATTTTCATAGGTAGAAAGAAAGCATGCAACATGGTAAGCAAAGCTTGATCCTTACGTTACATGCATATATACATATTCATTTAGAAACATATACATGTAAATGCTGCATAACATGATTAGTTAGACATCACAGATCTATACGTATATTCAATTATATACACATAGACAGGCATGATGAACCCATTGTAATTCTGTAATAATGCTCGTAGATTGTTCCACCCCAATTTGTCACAGATGCATTTAAACCACACAGCTCCTCCTCAGCAGCAAACAACCACCAGATGTATTTCCAAAGCACAGCAATCACATGCCACAAATTGAAAATAAGCAATCAAAGCCCAAACTTTCTTTCTTTCCTTCTTTCTTTTTTAACAGGAGAGATAGCATTTAAAAAGGCACAAATACATATTACAAGATGAGGATCAGTTTGAAAAGATCCCACAATATCTGTTACCAAGAGCTTTGTTAATCTTTAAAAAACCCCGAATGACTATTTATAGGGAAGCTGTGAATTAACTGGGCTTTAATAAATAGCTCACAGGCACGGGTGTCAAGATTGTGCTTTTTGTTCTTATATGTGTCTGCATTTGGCAAAAAAAGAAGAAAAAAAAAAGAGGAAGAAAAAAAAGGAAGCTATTATTTGTTATTCTTTTTCTGTAACAATTATTTCAAATTAAAAGCCCATCTGAAGAAAGGCATATGGATGGAGTGGGGGTTCAGCCCTAATTGAACAGCCCAGGACTCGTGAGGTTAATTACAGATATTAACGCTGTTGTTCTTCAGCTTCTTGCCCTCATGAAGGCTCCAGCTTCCAAATGACCTGGCTCCAACAATAAGACTCTCTTTAGCCCATTAACTAATTGATAAAAATGTGAGTGTTTAGAATGAGTCTAATTAAATCACCGAGCCTTACAATTACGAGTCCATTTGGTAGCTGTCGGGAGATGGGTAACCTCAGCTGGCATTGTAGGCGAATAAAAGATAAAAATAAAAGGGAGCTTAACCAAAGATCATTTTGAAAGCTGTTCATTTGAAGACAAAGTACACATTTGCCTGAAATGTATACATACACCACTTCAGACGAGCACGGTGTCGCAAAAAGAAAATGGAGCATTTAGCAATCATGATTTTTTTTTTCCCCCCAGCACGTGCATGAAATTCTCTCCCGGCTGTGTGATGGAATGAGCTACTTTCATAACCATTTCTGTGTTACAGGGAATAACTGGATGCTTTCCGAGCATCTAAGTGGATGACACCAGGTTCCTCAATGTTACTCACGTTTTACGCCCCTCTCTTTTATAACAGAGCACTCTCTGCAGTTGACATCCCCACGTCCCCTTTTGGGTTGCTCTAGAGTGCTGCTCTAGGGATAGCTAATCGTTCCCAAAGGTCCCATTGGTGAGGTTGGCTTGCTACCGTAGGGCAGATGTTCTCATACACATCACATTTGCCTTTGGGAAGGGAGCTGCAAAATATTTTGTGCATGAAACTTCTCTTGAAGGCGTGCCTCGTGTCCTGAGCATCCCAAGTAATCACCAAGTCAGAGAGTTTCACATCTAAACAAGGATGGAGAGGTAGGTGCCAATGCTTGCTGAAGGAATGGTTCCATAGAAGGGACCCTAAGCTGATCTCTTCCAACCCAAACCATTCTTTGATTCCACGATGCCATGACAAGGGCTTGCCAGGTGGAAAAAGAAAAGACTGAAGCTGGATATCACATTTACAATTGCAAGAGGGATGGAGGAGGTGAACAGGAGTGGATACACGCTGTCTCATGGGAGTATCAACCATGCTGATCATGTGATAACTTTGAAACAAATGAGAGTGGCTTTTCACCATTAACATAAAAAATGTACCCTAATAATATATGTAAAGATGCTGTCTCTGTTTTGGGAAATCGCTGAGCTGCAGACATCTTGAAACTGGAACAACATACAGAGGAATTTTCACTGTATGTTTGCCTTACTTGAATAGTCTACAGTCCTTACCATTAGCAAGATACTGGGATAAACTGCTTTTTTGGCTCACCCCTGTGAGCCTGCTGTTTGTACAGTCTCAGTGTGCATCTACAGTGAGTGCACTACCCAGAGTATGTCTCTGACAGCACCACAGGCACTAAGAAATCTGGAAGGAGATTTGCACAGCCTGTGAATGGCAGGGAGTTAGGAGGCATAGATCTTTAGGTCAGTGAACTCTGGAGATTGTGCTTTGGCCTCTAAAATATGGCCTGGGTATGAACTGTCCTTGAACATTTCTTGGCCCTTTGCATATTTCTAAGGCATATGGCTGGAGTCTGCCAAGATACTTCTACCTTGCAATAAAATGGCCAGCCTAACAATTTGCAAGTATTCATATATCAACTGTGAACCTCTTCACCTAGAGGATGTTTTCCCATTATTTCCTGCATTGGAAACCTAAAAAATCAAAGCACAGTAAGGCAAACACACATCCATCACCTTTCTGCGTCAGTATGAAGTATTCTCACTGCTTGTTGCCTTCCATGTCTTGTTACTGACCATTAGAACATTACTTACGGTGATACTGGGGTAGATTGGAGGGTGAATTAGTTAATGTGCATGTTACGGTGACAGAGAGAGCTACACACAGCATTAAAACCAAAAGCACTGTGTAAGCCTTGGCTTTCAGATGTCCTGCAATGCAAGCACTTTCTGCACAAGCAGGGAAAACATGAGATCTATATTAGCACGGCAGGAGAGGAAGCCATCTCCTCATCTTCCATTTTCACAGCCTTTCAAATCATCCTCTTTTCTTCTTTCATGAGGAAATCTGGCTTTCTGCGTCTAAAATAAACATTCATTCTTCTCTTTGCTTTTCTGCTTCTTTCTTTCCTGATATAAAGTTCCTGTTGCTAATGCACTTCACTCCTGAGAAAATTCCTGGGCTTTGGGTTCAGAAAGGGGGTTGTGAGTGGAAATCCTGAACCAAGCAAGGCTCCAGACATGGGGATGCTGGTCTGGGCTAGGATGATATTTCAGGTGTTATGAGTAGGCACAGCAGAAAGGCAGATTTGGATCTAGTCAGAGCTTAGTTCATTTCCGGCTTTATCGATATTTAACCAGCCTTGGATGCTACCCAGGAGGGACTTGGCAGCCAGTTCAGAGCATGGAGCACAGGTGTGATGCGCTCCTGCCAGTTTGCCTTGCTCAGAAGATGGGCAGCTGTGCTCAGTGCTTGACAATGTTTCCAAGCAGCCTTGCAGAGTAGCCCAAGGTAGAGCCTGCATCCTCAAATTAGTCTTGAAATGGCAGACAACATAAGATAACCACGTGAAAGTCCTGGAGAAAAGAGGTGATCTCTTGGGTAGATCAAGATGAAAGAGCGTTTCCATCCATTGCTGCTCACTGAGATGTTCAGGATGGAGGGAACATCCGCTTACAAAAGACCTGGAGAGAAACAGTACAGGGGATCTTTTAATAGACAGAGTAGGCAGTGTCTTCCAATTCTTCACGACTGTCTCCATCTGCCAAGCAACACTGCTTCTGCCTTATCTGGATTGACCTTCAGCCAAATGGCTTTGATCCACAGCCCTGTCTCAGCCAGACTTTGGAAGAGGAGGGGAATGGCACAGTTGGGCAGGGGTAACTGGAGCACAGAGCTGGGCACTGTCAGCGGGTGAGTCTATGGCACAGGGAGATTCTCCGCCCCTTTCCGAGGAATTCACACATCTTTTGAGGAATATAAATTGAAAGAGCAAGGCTGATGGGATGGGACAAGCTGGAAATGGAGGAGGCTCTGGTCTAGTTTCTGGCAGAATGGAGAGGCTGAGTGGAGGCCCCTTGAGCTCTGAACCAGATGTCTGCAATGCACTGACACCAAGATATAAATCTCCATGAAACTCGAGTAATCAGTGAAGTGATTTTGGTAGTTAAAAGACAAAAATAAGGATTCGAGGTGGATGGAAATTTCTGTGATTTCTGTGCTCTCCATTTACCCAAAATTTCCCTAATTTTTTTTACGACAGAACTTCAACTTCCAATAAAAATGTAAAAATAGCATTATATTTTGGAAAGAGATTCTTGCACAGGTTTTGAGGGCCAGCAGAGGGAGGAAAGGATCATTCAGCCCATTTTACGTAGACTGATTTTTTCAGTCATTCTCATTTTCCTTCAATAGTGAAGACTATTTTAAAATGAAAAGAGAATCCTTAAAACACTCCAACGTGCTGTAAAACATGATTCTGTGGAAAGCCTCAAACAAAAGTGGACAGCATGCTCAAAAAACAAAGACCTTCTCTAAGAGATTGTCAGAATTTGGCTGCGAATTGCTGCAGGAATTGACATCTTGGCTATCCCTCCTTTCTTCCTTTCCTTACTCAGCAATGCCTATCCTTTAGAGATCTTGGCCCTGTTCCTGCAGCACCTCCATGCTCTTCTTCCACCAACCTACAGCTCCTGTGACATAGCTGTTACCTGACTCTTGCTTTATCACCTCACTCCTGCTCCCAAAGAGCCGCATCTCTCCTAGCAGTAATAACAGCACTCCTGGGCAGAGGGCTGAGATGAGGGCACCTGGCACTGTATTTTGTCCAGGGGTATTTGTGGCAGCTTGATTGGATTTAATTGCCAAAGATCACGTGCAGTGTCATACCGCAGGTGTAATGGCAAAGTATTAGAAGGAAACATAATTCAGATCAATCACAGATTCAGATTTGCTAAGGAGACACCTTCTACATGGTTGAAATCTCACTGTTTTCATGCTAGTCTATCAAGCAAAGGGGAATTAATGCAGAAGATTGAAGAATGTGTGTGTGTGCAGAGGGGAGCAAAATCATTTAGAAATGCCTTGGAGTAATATCTGAATTGAAGTGTTACTATGCAAGTTCCTTTCCTAAAGACAAAGAAACTACTTACAAATATAAAGTTCCTGTCCTGGGCACATATGGCCCAACTGCAGGGTAATAAAGAAATGGCCCATTAAGGAATTAAATGCTCGTTTAGCATCTACCACGCCTGCTTTATCTGAGGACTTATCGTAATAATTGTTCGGTAGCATACTAAAAATATGAGTATGTATCTCACCGTAGGCAAAGGAGAGTGATAAGAATGGGTTTTGGTTTTAGACATAACAACACATCCCCAGGAGGCAGCCAGTCAACAGGGGGTGTGAGCCAGTAACGTTTTTAGACCTGTGAGATTTTGGAACTACAAGATTTAAGGGCACATTGGACAGTTTCGTATTTATTTATGTAACATGTTTCACTGGAACAGATTGCCCAGAGATCTGTGGGTGCCCCATCCCAGGAGGTGCCCAAGGCCATGGATGGGACCTTGGGCAGCCTGAGTTTGTGGGAGTGTTTCTGCCCATGTGTTGGGGCTGGGTGATCTTTAAGGTCCCTTCCAACCTAAGCCATTCTCTGATTCTCTATTCCAGGCAACCAGATTCTTGTATCCTATTACTGGAAAGAACTGCTTGGGTTGAGAAAATACCAAATGCAATGTTTAGATGCCTCTGAAATTGTGACCCTTGTCTTCTCACTACCCATCAGCCCAAAGTGGCATCTGTTTGGGTAGCTTTCAAGAGAATAGGCAAATTTCAAAATATTAGGTGAGATGCGCTGTGAGGGTTCTACTAAACTGTGCATGGAACTTTTCAAAGTCAGGAAGACACTGAGAAAATCCTATTTATGTGTAGATATAGCTTGATACGGCCATGGAAAGCAGATGAGCATATTCTACATGCATAAACGCACCCACTGCAATGTGTGCAAACTTCAAAGGTCTAAAATATTCCCCCAGCAAGTCCCACACACATTTTCATGTTCTGTGCAAAAGACAAGAGGATCCAATCAGCCATTTCTGCCACAAAGAACCCTTGGAGGCATCTGGCCCAGCTATACACAACATTCCATTCGTTTTATTTCCTCCCCCTTATGACAAAGCCTCATCCCAATGCACTGTTACAGCGGTTTGCTGCACAATCTCTTTGTTCCCCTGCAGGACAGTCCATCTGCCTCCAAGAATCTAGACTTGATCACAAATGTATTTTCAACGCATTGGTGAAACATTCACTTAAATTTATCTTGTTTTCCCTCGGGAAATTTTCAATTAAACAAACACATAATAATTATTTCCTTTAATTACTCATCTCTGTTTACCTGAAGCTAGGGCACCTTTGCCCTTTTACACATCAGAGAGCCGTCAGATTGATTAATTACTATTTATTCACTTCTTGGTCTCAAAAATTACCTCTGTACTACGGTCATTTTAAGGAATATTAAATAAATGTCAAAGGGAACTGTTTTGCTAGACATTTAAAGCACAGGCTCAGTTCCTATGCAGTGCTTGGGACCTTTTTCTAATCCAAACCAGTCAGCTGGGGCAGTTATGGAGAGTTATCAACACCGAAAGGATCTGTTTGATTTCCAAGGCTTTCCCTCACTGTACCACACTTACCAAACACCAACAGGGTGTGTCAGGGGTGTACCACCAGTTGGGTGGTATGGAAGAAGGAATCACAGAATGGTTTGAGTTAGAAGGGACCCTTCAAGGCCATCTGGTCCAACTCCCCTGCAATGAACAGGGACACCCACAGCTCCATCAGTGCTCACAGCCCATCCAGCCTGACTTTTGGGTGTCTACAGGGATATCTACCAACCTCTCTGGGCAGCCTGTGCCAGTGCCTCAACATCCTTATTATGAAGAATGTTGTCCTTATATCCGATCTAAATCTCCACTCTTCTGATAGGGACGAGGTTACTTTTTGATAGAATGAGGTTATTTCTTATAGCTGTACCTCCCACAAGAAACCTCAAGCAATGGGATGGAAAAATTCACTTCTCTGGAACCTCCTAGGGAGGTCTCATTCAGTTCCCAACCTCTACAGCTGTATCCAAGGCTCTGCTGACCTAGAAAATCATAGTTATAGTTAGTGCAAGCAACAGTCACCTGCTGCCCAGCCCAAACATCTGTGGAGTTCTGCTCTTTCTGTCCTTCACATACCCCAAAGCTCCCCACAGCTCCCGAAACCTGCTGCTTTTGCCTTAGCCTTAGAGAGCAGCATGCAGTCGGTTGGGATGGAAACAAGAAAGGGATGGATGATTCCTCTTAAGCCAGTATCAATATGTCTGATAAACTACATTATTATTAATGAAACCATCAATATCAAGCTGCAGCTCCCACTCCCAGCTCATCTCCCAGGCCCTTCAAGCCTTGCCAGATCTTACCTGCCTCTTTCCAAGTTCCCACCCAGCCCCTGTGATGCTGCACTTGTAAAATGGAATATTGATGCTGTAAGGAGGAGGGCAAATAGAATCAATCTGCCTTACACTTCTGAGCAGCCTCCAGCATGGTGAAGCAGGGAAGGGGCTCTGTGACTTTTACCTCCCACAGAATCCTCCCAGGCAGGAAGGAGTCCAGGTTGGGTTGATTGTTCTTTAAATCTCGGTTCCATGTGGTGCTGCCATGTAGAGAGCTTTCTTTTACCAAAGGAAATATATAATATTTTAAATTTCCTACACATCAATTCACAATACACATCAGCCCTTCTACTGTATCCTAAAGTACTCCATGTTTGCTTCCTTGGAAATGCAGTGAATATGTGCATTTTCACCAAGTTACGTGACTGTGTTTTCTCCACAACACCACCTCAGCCTTCATTAAAACAAGGTTCCCAAAACCATTTTCTCAGCCTGGATATCAGGAAAAGTTTCCTCAGCAAGAAGGTGGTCGGGCACTGGAACAGCCCCCAAGCTGCTGGACTTCAAGGAGCATTTGGACACCACTCTCAGACATGCAATCTGATTTTTGGGTGGAGCCAGGAGTTGGACTCACTGATCCTTATGGGTCCTTTCCAACTTGGGGTATTCTACAATTCCATGGTCCTTCCAGTGGAAGGTGTTCACATGTATGTGCAAATCTCCACATGAATGTAAAGTACTGGCAGAGCACGGAACGGATCAGCATCACCTTCGACAGCCAGCAGTCAGGATACAGGCACACCAAAACGTGCCATCAAAAGATTTAAGAGATTTTACAAATAAAGCTTCAATAAACATGACTGAGCTGCTCACATGCGTGAAGCTAGTCATGTATGTACACATTTGAAGAATCAAGGCTTATAGAACCAGGACTCAGGGGGAGTTAGAAGATAATTATCCAAAAAGACCTACAGTGAATATCTGTGGGCCAAACAGCACCATATGTATGGTATATTGATTTGGTAGTGAAGGGATTATTTGAGTGATAGTGTCTATTCTGTATATTATTCAAATACAACAGATGGGAAATTGGCATGCCCTGTAAAATACAAAATTCAATATTCACCCAAGTGGGCTGATAAATTATCATAAACCATTTATGAATATCCCTCAACCATGAAGCCTAATAATAAAATAAAATTTAAAAGATGGAACTCTCAGTCTAGCTCTATCAAACAGCAGAGACAGGTGTACTCTGGAATAAGGATTCTGTTCTGTTATCTGAGCTGATCCTAGGCTGTGTTTTCTTCTGCAGCTTGGTCCCACCAAACCCAATAGAAGGTACATTACCACCAGTGATAAAAGAGGGAGACCATCCTGAAAGGGAATACTGATCATGAGAGAGGTTGGCATGAACTGGTAGATTCATTTATTTTAAAATAAATGAATCTGAAGATATAGCTTCATCATTAGCCTTTTTTCCAAGCAGACTGCTATTTACATTGGCCATGATGTGGACAACGGCAGTCCCTGATGTGTTTGGACATCAGGGCTACTTTGGGTAACAGAAGGGAAAGCCAAATAGCAAACAAACTCTCAGTCCACAGCAACCCACTGGGATGAAGTGCCTCTCTGCACATCCCTCCAGACAAGGGGATGCCCAAGCACATAGAAACCAACTGCAGTCTAACATGAACCCCACAAGCACAGATCACAAGAAAAAAAGTAAGAATTCATAACAACTGAAGTATCCAGAAGCCCGAAGGAGGTTGGTGTCTGACCAAAGGAAACTTTTAGCCTCGTTAGGAAGTAGGACAAATTCATTGTCTCCAGCCAGATGGTGGCATTCAGCATAGCCAAGTGTGTAGGAAGGAATTTCTCTCTTACAGAGAAGAGCTCGTACCAAATCTTAAGTGGACAGCCAATACAGTGCATGAAAATTAGGAAGGGATGAATATCCTGTCTTCCTTCTGTTAGTTTAGGTGCCTGATAGACTCTTGTCTAGACTGAGTTGCTGCACATTCTTGATAAACCTGTTGTAAGCTGTTAAGAGTATTGATAGGAAGTTAGGCAGCATGGTGCCATCTGGACCAGGTCTAGCCAGTTTCCATGGCCATGCCTCGTGATGGACATGCTGTCATTTTCAGTTATTAACCAGACAAGAAAAAATAACTCCACCTCACACTCCTATCAGCGAATCATTCTAGAAATAATAACAGAGCTGCAGTGAACAGACAAAGATTTCTGAAGATCTCAACCTCAAGAAGAGAAGCCCTGTGGAATTTCTCTACGTTTATTCTGCAGCATAAGTCTCAGAGGAAGTCTACTTTTTGTGATACACGGTTGTATCCAAAAAAGGTATCTAGACAAAAGAACATCTATTGTGAGTATCTCTGCCGAGAAAAAAATAAGGCTTGCTTTCTGCCACAGAAACGATTTTCAGAATAAGGTGGAAATAATTCAAAAGGAATTTATAGTTAGGGGATTAATCCTCAAAGGAGGCAGAAAAATAAATTACCTGATTTTTAATATCTCTTAGCATCCAGCAGCTTCATTCTGTTTTCTCCTTGAAAGAAAGACCACCTGTTAGAGCACCAAGATATGGATTTATCTAACAGTCTTTGGGAAAACACACTCATTTTTGCTCTTCAGAGATCAACTCAGTATTGTACATCTTTGCATTTAACTGCTCTATCCGTAAACTGACACAGCTGGAAAAAGTCCCACACATAATGAATATATGATTCCTCTGCAAAACTCACTGTATCCCTAGGGTATAAACCCTCGTGTTATTAAATTTCAAGTATTTAGAGGATGACTGCAGATGAGACTAGGAGGCTGGAATTGTTTCCCTGTCTCTATCATGGACCTGCTAGCCAGAACACTTCATCTCAAGCTTTCTATTTAACTGCCTACACTTTGTCTTTCCGATGGAGACCACATAGTCCTCCAGGATCTCTCATTAACAGAATCTGACACCTCTATGCCCCAGGCTTCATTGAGGCCACGACTCACTGTAATTGTACAGCTCATTATCAGTATGTGTGCTGGCTTCTTCAAGGAACATTCAGGAAAGGAAGGGGAAGGTGCATGTGTCCTTCCAATGTTGTGCACAAAGGCTGTTATGAAAGCAGAGGAAACAGCTGAAGACATCCAAAGTCACCTTTGGAACTCAGCCCTGGTGATAATGGTGCGGAGTAGAGCTGTGATACAAAATATTTCATTTGATACTTTACAGATGTGAACCAGACCTCACAGCAGCTTCTCAGGTAGACTTCACAGCAATTGCTCAGGTTGATGTGCCCTGACATCTCTCTCCTTTTTTTGTTTCCTTAATTGTGCATCTTTGTCTAGCACACAAAATCACCAGATTATCAACACAGAGCACCTCAAGAGACCCTCCTAAATCCATGGTAAATGAGTGTCCTGACTTTCAAGATCTTGCAGCTGTCCCTGTTGATCCTGCTTAGTCTAAGGCAAAGAACTCCATGAAACTCCTCTGCTCTGTTTCATGCCTTGACTTGAGCTTTGAGACCACTGGGATATGGGCTAAAGATACGTCTTTTTTAGAATCACAGAATGGCCTGGGTTGCAAAGGAGCACAATGCTCATCCAGCTCCAACCCCCTGCTGTGTGCAGGTCACCAACCAGCAGCCCAGGCTGCCCAGAGCCACATCCAGCCTGGCCTTGAGTGCCTGCAGGGATGGGGCATCCACAGCCTCCTTGGGCAACCTGTGCCAGTGCCTCACCACCCTCTGGATGAAAAACTTCCTCCTCATATCCAACCTAAACCTCCCCTGTCTCAGTTTAAAACTACCCCCCCTTGTCCTATCGCCATCCACCCTCACAAACAGCTGCCCCCCGTCCTGTATTTTGGGTTCTCCTGTTTTCTTGGAAGTGGATGTGATGTTCTGACAATGGCAGCTGTTTGCACACTGCTGATCTCAATCTATGTCCATGAGAATGGGAACCCAGCCCATCCTCAATCTTTTTTGATTCAAATCCAAACTCTGACCACTGGATAGCCCTCCCAATGCCATGCCATCTTTCTTCCTTCGCAAATAAAGGTTTTCAGCTCTGCTGCTCCACAATGTTAGCTGCCATGTAAACTCAGTCTTTTTCATCTTCCGAAGAACAATTTCTATCTGTTCACTTTGCATGATAGAAGGTCTGGTCACACAAATGCAGGTTTGTCTTACTTCCCTGTTACTTTGCCATTTGCTTTACGACCAACACAGGCGATGCTGCTTTTATAGCTGTACAGATTTTTGCACCCCAAAGTAGCAGTGCACTGATGTGTCGTTGCTGTAATTAAGAAATACAAAAATGATTTGTTAGCGAAGAGAAAAAAAAAAAAGACAGAAAGAAAGAGAAGCCCCCTGCAACATAATTGGTCACTGCTATGAATCTGCACTCAGGGGACAGATAGCACGACCAGAGGTAATAGCTTACACACGTATTCTTGAGCTGTGCAATAGATGGAAAAGTGTCCCAGATGGATTGGGCAGGGGCTTAGTTCCGGGATTATGATGAGACAGTGGGTAATTATTGAGTGGCATTGCCTCAGCGCTGATTATATCTGCAAGCTTGTTCCTTTCCTTCAGAGGAAAGCATTGATAAAGATAAACCATGCTGCTCTATGTCCTTCATGTAGCACAAAACAACACATTTCAATCTAACAGGATCAGGTCTCCACTTTGATCACAATCTGTTACCTAGATGTCTTTGCAAATTAATCAGCCCTGCTTGTTTAGCTCCAGTCAGTTTGTACTGCTAAATTAATAAATGTACTAGGAGCAACAGAATACATAATTAAATTCTACAGTTTAATCTCCACATAATAATTTTGACCTTAGTCTGGGGCCTCTGTTATAGCCAGCAACACACTGAATAGACACAGACCTTGCATTGCAGCTTACACTAACAATCTACCTTGAACGATTACTCAGGGGCACCATAATCAAGAGCTACTAAAATCAGAGAAAGCAGGAAGCACAATTAAGAAAATAAAATTGTAATCAAGGCTTCTGGCCACATAAAATAAAAGGGAGCTAATGCAGCATAGGCGTACATCTATCTCAGAAAAATATAGGAAGATACTCTGCCATGGCTCAGTTAACCAGGAAAAGTCAGTTTGTATTTCCAGCATCAAACACAACTGAAAGCAGCTTGAATTCCTAAGATTCCCAGAAAAGCAGAGGACGGGTAATGTTCTTCAAGGAAAAGTTTTGGAAAGAATGGGCTGTGCCATGAATCTTAGAATCATAGAGTCATAGAATGGCTTGGGTTGGAAGGGACTCCAAGGATCACCAAGTTTCAGCTTCTCTGCCACACGGTTGCCAACGGCTAGATCAAGCACTCAACTGGGTTGCCCAGGGTTGCATCCAACCTGGCCTTGAACACCTCCAAGAATGGGACATCCACAGCCTCTGCAGGGGAATCCTCTGAAGAGGATTTTTGGGCCAGCCTTGAAAAAAGATCAAAGACGTCTGATGTTAGAGTGAAGGGAAAAGAGAAGTTATTGCTGAACACGCTCCTCATAGACAGCTTCATGTGGAAGGTGCAGGGGAGCATGGAGATTTTACCTTCAGCTTACCTACAAAGAATTTATTCTAAGGGACTTCCAGAAGAACCCCATGAAAGGGGGGGAACAGAAATCCCACTTTGATGTGTAAATGCTGTTTTAGGTCTCTGCTTTACGTTGTCATGCTCTTCTGTCAATGTTGTTTACTTGTAACCGCGTTGGTTCAACTCCAGGCTCTTCAGGGCAGAAATAGGATTTTCTGCTTTTGCCAAGTCTCTGCCATACAGCTCCATGGACTACAGCTGAGGACTTTCAGCAATGTTTTAGTAAAATTATATTTTATACATACATATATATATATATAATATATAGGAAACTGTTCAAACCCTTTCGTCATGTTTTCTTCCAGGACACAGAAAACATCTTGATGTTCACCAGGCAAAAACAGACTTTTGAAGGTTACGGATGTTTTCAGTAGTTAGCATGAAACTCTTCCCAGGACATTTGGTTAGAGCTAAGAGCTTGCTGTGGGCAGAGCATCTGAAGCTGTTTCTACACAGGGATGTACAGTGGGAATGTATCTAATGGACATCACAGGCAAACTAGATTTTCCTGCATCCACACAAAAACATAGCTGATTATTTCTGAAAAGATTAATTATCATGAGCCCTTTCTTTCCACTTGCATCTGAGGCTTCTTGGCTAAGTAATGAAATGAGTCACAGACAATGTCTCGATGTGTTGATGGAATCAGGTCAGTGCTTTGTTGGCTTTTTGTATTGAGCAGTAAGGCTGTAGCACACAGCATAATTGCTAGTAGATATGCAGACAGCAAGGCACATTGGATTAATCCCCGAGATGGAACTCCCAGTATCCACTATTAACAGAACCTTTGCCTGCCTTAAGGAGAAAGAAGTGTCTCCAGGACAAACAGGAGTTGCTGGCTGCCATACATTCAACATACCCTGTTGGGCTCTAACATAAAGGCAATGGTGAAGAATGAGACAATGCTGAAGATTGATTCAAAATCAGCTAATTAATCTTCGTAGCACTGAGTGACATAGTTTAGTGAGCACGGTGGTACAATTTATTTGATGGTTGGACTTGGTCAACTTAGTGACCTTGAAGTCCCTTCCAGCCCAAGCCATTCTATGATTCTATTTTGGGGCCAGCAGTCTGACAACACAAATGATGTAAAGCTAAAGCAGATTATCACTAGAAATTGTTCAGAGACCTGTTGCAAATGATAAACCAAAATACTTGCTTTAGAAGTCAACACATCTGAAGAAACTAAAGCTGATCAACAATGAAATTATCTGTCAGTAGCTACGTGTATGTTTCCTTTAGAATCATAGACTCTCAGAATGATTCAAAGGACATCCAGTTCCAACCTCCCTCCCACAGGCAGGGTTGCCAGCCACTAAGTCAGGCACCCGATCAGGCTGCCCATGGTGGCCCCATCCAGCCTGGTCTTGAACAACTCCAATACTTATGTTTAAACCCAGTTAGCTGACTTAATTCTCTGTGATTGCAGATAGTATCAGAAGCTTAAACAACAGTTTGGCAGCCAGTGTTCAGTGGGCCACATGACTGGTAACACGTACTGACTGAGCTGGGACTCTTTGTTCCAGACGTAGACTGCAGTAGCTGACACTAGAGTTCTCTGCAGAACAGAATGTAAGCAACAATATTTTTCACACACCTGTAAAAAAATGCAATGTGATCAGTTCAAGTGCAAGGAGCACTTAGAGAATTCAAAACTACTTAACCTTAGTGGTCAAACTCTCAAACAATATGGAATAATGGCACGGGAAGGTGTTGAATTACAGCCATCAGTGCATCTTCCCCTTTGACTTGCAATAGGATGAGAGGGCATGGCCTAAAGTTGCATCAGAGGAGGTTCAGGTTGGATGTTAGGAGAAACTGCTCAGAAAGAGCAGTGATGCAGTGGCACAGCTGCCCAGGTAGGTGGTGGGGTCACCATCCCTGAAGGTGTTCCAGAACCATGGAGATGTGGCACTGAGGGATGTGGGCAGAGGGCACGGTGGCGTGGGCTGGAGTTGGGCGTGGGGATCTTGGAGGTCTTTTCCAATCTGAATGATTCTATGATTCTATGAAATTCCCTTTCCTCCTCTTTGCTGACAAGGTGCAAAGCCCCTATGCATTCACTATAAAAACCCTGTATCCAAAGATCATGAATTACATGCATGTATTTTTTTTTCCACAGCGTTCAATGCAAGCTCATTTGCCACTTACCTCACAGCACTTCTCCAGTACTCATCAAAGTTTAGACACAACTTGCTCCTTCAGCCCTGCAGAACTAGAGAAGTGTTCTTGATGTACAGATACTACCAGGAAGAATGGAGCACCTTACTCTATCTAAGATTAATGTCTTTTGGCAGATGCTTGTATCATCATCAAATATCATATATCATACATCAATATATCATATATCAATATACTGTAATATAATATCATATATACACTGTAATATACTGTAATAACATCACTTTTCCTGTGTGCTCCATGTAGAGCAATACAAACTGTGATCCTGTGAACTGTGTTTCTATGCAATATCTGTTTTGTTTATTAAAACGACATTAAACACGATAGAAGAGCAACCAGCCGTTCTTTGCTCTAAACAGCTATAAAAATGACACATAACTAATCTACAGTTTATTGTATTAGTGACTCATAAGCTGTTATTAATGAGTAACTAGACAATTTAAATCTTCATGTTTACTAAAAAGGGAGAAGAAATGTAAAAACAGCATGAGGAAGAAAATGTATATTCCATAAAGAACAATAAATGGACACTTCTTGCACTGAAATGACAACACAGGCAATCAGCCCTGTTCACCATTTATATCAATTATAAATGTAAAGATCAACTGGAATATGGAAATCTCTGGTGGCCAGGGGTATTAAAAATATTATGCAGAATTGTCATGCACTGCTCTTAAAAATAAACTCCAAACCTGTGCGTAATGTTGGAGTAGATAAGCATTTGCAGTCAGGTTGTTGATCCAAAGAGAGTAATTAAAGAAGGTGAGGTCTAAACTTGTCAAAGTCATTTTGCCCTACTTTCCTATTTATAGGTTTCAAAATGGAAAAAGCCTTCAAAAGGATTTGCATCCTAGCTTCCCTCTGTAAAATCCTTCTGCAAGAGATTTGAGAATTAGCTGCTGTGCCTGCAGTATATTAAAATCTTTGACAGCCATCCACTTGGGGAATCCCTGGGAAAAAGGAAAAAAAAAAAAAAAAGAAAGAGAAAGAAAAAGGAACAACACAAAAATAACCACCTCACTTTGCTTCAAAAGGTTCCCAGTATCACTTGAAAGTGCAGAATAAATCGCCGCTCTTCAGAATCGTCCCTAAGGCAGCGGGGTCCTTTGGTGGGAAGAGATGTGTGCCAACACGTGGCCCTCCTGCCCACTGCCCACCTGCTGCAGGCTGTGGGGAAGGGGTTTCCCCACTCTCCAAGCACAGATAGAGCAGAGAGGAGAGGCTCTTCTCTCACTGTGGTTTGGTTGGATGATGTCTTGCTGTCTTTTCACTCTCATATGGGGAAATTATCTTGCCCCACTGATGTTTAACTTTCTTTAAATGCTGTGGTAATCGTAGAACCACAGAATCACCAAGGTTGGAAAAGACCTCCAAGATCATCCAGTCCAACTGTCCATCTATCACCAATAGTTCTCACTACTGACAGAAATGCCTTACATAAAAAAGAAAGTTTTTAACCCCCAAAGCTGGAGAACTCTACATTTTTGTTACTGGATATTTTTAGCAGAGATTCATCTTGAAAAACAACTGAAACTGTGACTTTGATGGAAAATAATAGAAAAGGAAGAGACAACGTTACTGCAAATTACTCAACAGCTACACACTCAGCTACCAACCAAACTTTGACATGGACATTTTATACACTTACCACAAAGACAAGCAATTTTCTTAGAGCAGTTCTCCAATAGACCAGACCTGTGCTTCTTAAAATTGACAGCTGAGCTTTGTTTTGTCCTGTGATAGTGCAGCCAAGCATTTCCTTGGGCTTATAGTATAAACATATGCCCCACAGGAGAACCATAGAATCATTAAGGTTGGAAACAACCATTAAGGTCATCTTGTCCGATCCCAACCCACCACCTCCATGCCCTCTAACCATGTCCAGTGTTCCATGGAGAAACACTAAGCAGACAGACAGGTACGTGCTGTCAGGGACACAACATTATCTGACAATATGACTCTTCACTTCCACTTATCTGAACTTCTCTGGGCTAAGCCATGAAAAGGCACAGCGCTATCTAACAGCAGTATCATAGCTGTAAGCTGATAAGACAGAAAAAAGATAGATAGTGATGGAAATATTTTGGGAAAGTAAAAGAAAATATAAATGGCTGACTCATTTCCTAGACTGTTGTGATTATTTGGAAAAGCAAGTGAGTGAATGGTTTTATTTCTCACTTCCCAGCTCTACTTTTCAACTCATCTTCAAGAAGTTTATTTGTCATCGCAAGGATTAAAGGTGAGCTGATACGGGCATGCATCATAAAAGAAATTGCTTCTGCTTCCTTGGCATTTGATGGTCCCGAGGGATGAGTAATGGGAGAGGAAATGTGTTTTTTATGCCCACACAGAACTTGCTGAAGGAACCAAAGTGAGAAGTGTCATTTAGATAATGAAAAACAGTGTCCAGAGACGATCAGAGCTTGCTCAAGAGCAAGAAGATAGCATGTCTCCTTTCTTTCATGCTTTTTCTGACTGCGTGGACCAGATTTTAGCTGTGTAACATCACACAAGTCCACCCACAGCCAACAGTTTCCAACAGCTGAATATATCATAGAATCACATAATGGCCTGGGTTGAAAGGGACCACATGATCATCTGTTTTCAACCCCCTGCTATATGCAGGGTCACCAACCAGCAGCCCAGGCTGCCCAGAGCCACATCCAGCCTGGCCTCGACTGCCTCCAGGGATGGGGCATCCACAGCCTCCTTGGGCAACCTGTGCCAGTGCCTCACCACCCTCTGGGTGAAGCTTTATCCAGAACCTTTGTGCCATTTTGAACACATTTTAATTCTCTTTTTTTTTTCCCCACTGTTGCTACATTCCAAGAGAGCATTCATCCCACAAAGCCTTATCTACAAAGGCCTGTTTAGAAGACACAACTCTGCAGCTCCTTAATATCCTGCGAGGAAAGTCTGATTTATTTGCTTGTCTTAGTAATATTTTATTCCTTAATTCATCGACTAAATTATCAGGGAAAGAAAAGCAATATTTAGAAAAGAAAAACCCACTCCTTACTACATATTGTGTCTCTAATAGAGATATCCCCATACCCATTCACTCTTCAGTTTAAAGGAGCCTTCATCCTTATTTGCTGCTGGTTGGACTAGATGATCTTAGTGCTCTTTCCCAACCTTAATGATTCTGTGAGTCTATGATTCTGCATCGCTCCCATCAGCTCCTCGCCATGTTTGCACAGATGCACACACTGGCTTCGCAAACATGGCACATCCCTGAGTGCTGGCCATTGGACACAGCCTTTTTTACCCCAAACATCACAAGTATCCTGACTCGGGAGCCAAAGGCTCTGAAAGACGACATAGTGACATACTGGTGTTAATTGTTCTGACAAGGACCCTCTGAGCAGTGTCATTGGAGGTGACAGTCCCTGCCAGTCTCCAGCTTAGCAGCAAGGTCACTGAGGAAAGGCAGTTTCCACTAATGCTGTCGGGCAGTGGCTGTGCACAGCTCAAATAGAGCCGAAACCTTCTGTTAATGGGCTGTTCCAGAGTGACCACAATCCATGGGTAGCTCCAGAGTGACCACCATCCCTGGGGACAAGACATAGCAATAAGAAGGATAGATAGAGCAATGCACTTAGAGGTGTCTATGTTATTCCTCTTCAGATGAAACCAAATGAACAAACAGATAAAACAAATGAAATGAAAAGAAATAAACAAAAAAATGGAGGAACAAGAAAGGGTTTCATTTTCAAAGTATCTCTACTAATGAACTAGCAAATCTGTGAAGCAAGAAGACCCTGGTCAAAGCAAGTGAGGCTTGGATGGAGCCCTCCCTCCATTTTTAAGGCTTCTTTTGTTGCCCAAAAGCACAGTTCACCATCCCTGACTTCAGAAGTGAATAGCTGGGGAATGTCTCAGGCACCTGAACACAGCTTGCACATGGCAGAGTTTTACTTCTCAAGGCACTCAGGAATGTGGCTCGCTGCTCCCATTGCAGCAGCTGCATGGGAACCAATGTCAGAGACATTCACTTGGAAAGAGGATACTCTGCAAAGCAAATAAAAGCCATCAGCAAGGAGATGCAGCACTGTGCTCCCTGTAAGTTCAGCACAACACTGACCTCCTTCCCTGGAGGTACCACTCGCCCAACAGGTGATGTTTGACTCGCTGGTCAGGAGGTGACAATGTGCTAGGAATAGGAAATTCATATCGTTTGTATTCCTTTTCCTCTGCTATTCTAAGGGTTGAAAGGGCCACCATTTTAAATTTAATTTACAGGGTATACTGTCTATCTGTTGGAAACACGAGGAAGCAGACCTTGTCCTAGTATTTATCAGACACATGCCGCCCATCTGCTTGAGCTGGGTCGAGGAGGATTTGCTGTTAATCCTTCAGACCCATCTGCAGGGGGTTCAAAATGCTGACCAGAAAGCTAGACAAGATGAGGTTTATTTAATTAAAAAAACTGCTCCGGAGGTTACTGGAAATCACTCTGAAGAAGAAATAGCTTTTGATCATGTCACTTCTAGGGGAGGCGGGAGGGGAAGGGGAGGCGGGCAGTGTTTTGCATCAGAATAAGATTGCGACTATGGGTAAATAAGTAAAATGATAGATCTGAGCTGAATAACCCTGTGAGGGGACATTGCTATCTACCTGTTACAACACATGGAGGGAAAACAAAGCCCCTGCTTCAGCTTGGGTGTTTCACCAGCACATTGCAGGGCTTGGCCTCTAATCTGGGCCAAGTATGAAAGGCAGAAATTGGGTTACTCGTGCATGCACACACACAGCACACGCATTAATCTGCAGGTTTGTTTGCATGGAGAGACAACCTAGAAAACAACTTCAGAACTGCAGCAGGTCAGCACTGCAAAACCTGGCATTTACATCTGCCTGCTCTGTGGAAGGAACACCAGTTTTTGTAGAATTGTAGAATTTGAGGGGAAGACAGCTAACCTGAGCTTTATTGCTTTAACATTTAATTTCAGCTTTTCATAATCAGGGCTACCACCACGCAGATCCATTTACGTGGAAGTGAGGAACTCCAAAATCCCAGCTACGTTTCTTGCTGTGTTGAAAATGGGCATCTGTAATGACATTACTTCTAATGAAATATTGTGTATGTGACGGCTTTAATGCAGTGCTGTCTTTTGGGAGAAGTGGTTTTCCATGGGAACAACCCTTATACTCCTGATTGTTTTCCTGTGGCACAACAACTTTTGATGTAACTCATACAGACGATTTGTCCCAACCTCTCCCAGGGCTCTTCACCTAACCTAGAGGGGTCCACAATCATTTTCTTTTTTTTCTTTGCTATTTCTTTTAAGCATAAACATCCACAGGCAGTAAACAATGACATTTCTGACCATAAGCTGGGAGACACAAGGTTTAGCATTGTGGTCCAATACTCAGCGCAATGGTGACAGAGAGCTCCATCTACAGACCAGGGGCACCCATCCTGCAGAAGGATGGATCTCAGAAACCACTTCCAGGAACAATCTTATTCCCTTGCAGAGTGGCAAGTGAAGATCCACGCTGCTTGGGGTCAGATAGCAAAGCCTTCTGCTTTGTGGCTGAAGATAACCTCCCAGCAATGTAATTTTATCTACTGCAAATTATTCCTTAGCTTCCCATTGCAGGATTTGCTTCACCTGATTCTGGAGCTGCCTGCTATCAGATAGAGAGTTAGAGGGATGTTTTGATTTATGAGAGAAGTTCTCATAAAATTTCTCACTCAGAAAGTGCTTGGGTGAAGAAAGAAAATCTCATCCAGAGATTATGAAGAGGGAAATTCACTGTGCTTCTTTTATGATGACCAGGTTAACCAGCTATGCATTGATTGTACAGATAGAAGGCCTCTAAAGTTGGGCAGGGCCACTAGACGTGTTCTCTTCTCTGGACATACAGCTTCAAATTATCTATGGGTCTTTTGTTCCCCTTCCCCAGAGCCTCCCAATCCACGCATTTTTACTTTTTACTCAGCAGTTCCTCCAGTTGTTATTCTCAGTCATGCAAAGGTGGCATTAACCCTTCCCAACCACCCACAACATAAGTTCGTAGCCAGGGCTGTGTGAGCAGATCTGAGCCCATCCCCATGCTTGCTGTGCCAAGAGAAGACAGCACTGCTGCATGAATTCAGCCAGTTCTGCTGGCTGTTACCTCAACTTGAAAGGTGCAGATGTGGCATTCAGGGCCATGGTTTAGTGGGCAATATAGGCAACAGGTGGATGGTTGCACTGAATGATCTTTCCAACTTAAATTGTTCTGTGATTCTATGATTCACCCATCACTGGCAAAAAGGAATACACATCCTAACTAGCTTTGGATTTAAGGTCCTACTGTGCTTATAGTTGTCAGATGCTGGACTGAGAGTCAAAGCCACTGATGCTGAAAGCACATTCTTTCTGCCTTCTCCATGGCAGGGAGTGTGTACAAGCACCTCAAGTCACAGCAGTGTCCACCAGGACCCCTTTGAGAGGTTTCAAACCTCTGTGAAGCCCAAACATCACAAGGCAAAACATGGCTGAAAGGGAATTCTTAATGACAGTATTTAAAAGATGGCAAAGCCCACTTTCTCAGCACAGATACTCAAATTGTGCACGGGTCCCCTATTTACACATGCAGAGTGGAATTTGCACATGCAATTAAGTTGATTGACATTTTCTTACTGTGTAGAGACCTTCATCGGCAAACATTTGTGCAAGAAATCAAGTGAGTGATATTTTTAAATGCCCACCCTGGCATGCAGGAGGAAATGGTAAGGAAACAGCAAGGACACAACTTCTTAGATGAATTCATCTGAGCACTTGTCAACAAATGTAATGAACGGAAATCAGAGGAGCAAATGACAAAAGCCATTGGTTCTGGGAAAAGAGCCTAAGAGATGGTGTTAAAAGTGTCTCAGGAACAAGCACAGATCAACTGGTATGTCACTTTTGTCATAATTAGTTGGCAAAGAAAACAGCAAAGTCAAAGTCACAGTGGTGCACCGCAGCCCTCCTGTTAGCAGAGCAAGGCTATCGATCCCATCACTCATTTATTTAGGAGGCAGAATTTTAAACAGGAACGAGAACAGAGTCACCGTCAAACCAGTTGTCAGCTGGATGTCACCCTAGGCAATTAGCATGCTCCTAATGTGCTACAAATTTTAAGCCCAAATTCTGTCCTCAGATGCTCGCGTTCAGCTCACACTGACTTTGCAGAGCACGTGGTTCAGAGAGCAGAAACTACAGAAGATCTGCAGGTAGATATTGCAGAGGCTTTAGACAAAGAGCCTGGGCTGGGAGGAAAGGAACAGGAGAGCTCTACTACGATGCTGCTAACAGAGCAGGAGGCGTGAAAAACCCTCCCTGTCAGACCGAGCAGGCAAGGCTGCAAATGTGCCCAAAGTAGCACTGGAAATGGGATGTAAATGCATTTGTAAGTGCCACAGGTAGTTGGCTATTAATAAATCTGGGGTTGATCCTTCGCAGGTGTAAGTCGTTCGAATTCTGCTGATTTCCTTCGTTTGTACCAGCTGTAGATCTGCCTGTGTGTTGTTAAAAACAATATGTCTCTTACCTGGGCCAAATTTGGTTCTCTGTTGCTGTGACTGAATTAGCTCCGCTGAAATTAAAGGGAGAAGTATGAGAGATGTGGGCAATGTGGGAAATGAGAACAGAACACGGCTGCTACATTTGTTGAAGTAGAAAAGAAACGCTTTCATATAGACATACGGGCAAATCTGTTGCACGTTGGACTGATTGGACATTTTCCCTTAGAAAAAAAGGAAAACAAACTCCTTTCCCTTCAGAAAATGACATTTTGTACAGAACAAGATTTCCCAAAAGGGAAAAAACCTGTCCTAGAAACGTTCCAATCTGAGATGTTCCAACCAGAAAACCAATAATTCTTCTTTTGTTCTACATCTGCCTGAGTCAGGAGACTTGTGATTCCTCCAAGCAACTCAGCTACTGGAAGAAATAAGGGTATGTTATGGTAGAATCAGTTTAGCTCATGTTAGGCTTTCCTGGGATCGCAGGACACGTGTAGCTACAGCTCCCATCCAGGCAGAAGCAAATGATGGTGACCTGATTCAAGCAAAACTCTTTCGTTTTAGCTCAAAATGTCAACATGAAATGCTCTGACATTTGCAAACAAATTCTTTTTAGGAACTATGTGTTCCAATTTGAGATGAAAACAAATACGAAAATACCAGAATTTCCCATGGGATAGAAATCCGGTTTTCATAGAGAGATCTCTATTGAGAGGTCACTTCTTTATTACAAAGCCACTGCTTTCTACGGCGATGCCTGAATTAAAATAAAAGATGGTCAGGGACCCAATTCTCATCTCACAACTGGATGGCCAACTGTCCTCCACCAGCTGGCTCCTCTGCCTCTGTCTTGGGCACAGAAAGTTGAAGAATCCAGAACAGAGCCTGACAGTGACAACCACAGTACCGAAGGACAGAACTTTCAGAAGTCTCGTCTATACGTCTGCACAAACAAGGGGTAATTTCAAGCTTTAGATCAGGTACCTCAACATCTTATCCAGTCCAAGGCTGTACATCAGCAAGGATGGAATTTCCACAGCCTTCCCAAGCCCCTTTTCCGGTGTGAACTGGAAAAGTTCCTCATGTGAACAATCTTTTCTTAATACCTAACTGGAATTCTTCCTGATGTAGATTATGACTGTTGCCTTTTGTCCATTAACGCCAAGAATAATCCGCCTCCATCTTCTGACCATGACCCACCCTCAGCTTTCCCTTGCTCTGGCTGAACAAACCTGGCACCTTCAGCCTCTCTGTGCTGCAGGTTTCTGATCACCTTGGTGGCCTCTGCTGGACTCACTCCAGTTACTCAGTGTTCCTCTTGTAGTGGAGAGCCTGAAGGCGTACACACAACTGCATATTTAATTGGTGAGTGGCATGGACAACAAGAAGGCTGATGTTTCAACCTGATTCTTGCACTTCCCTTACTTAGCAGTGGCATTTTCTAACTATTATTAGAGAGACAACACTCCTGGATTGTGTAAGTCATCTCAATTCTCTAGGCACCAAAACAGAGACAGACTGGTTTACACCAGGTCTGGACAAGGCTGGCTGTCTCCTCAGCACCTCCATTACCACTGCCATTTGAACAAATGAAACCATGATTGCAAATCACTCACCTGTTTACTTCGTGTAGCAAAATAGCCAATGACACAACCAATGTTCCTGGGGAGAACTAGTCAGTTCATGGAAGTCATAAATGGGTGATAGCACCTGGAGCCGTAGATTGTATTGGTGTATATATATAGGGGGCAAATACCAGTGTATGTGCAGAGAAAAGCAGGAGAAGTGAACATTCAGGAAAGGCAGAGTGCAATTCTCTGCACCAAAGCAGAATCATGCACAAGCCACCAGAAAATGCCATATACATGCATGAATAACCACCACGACATGCCACTGCCTTCTCTTTAGAACTCAGTCACAAGTCTGGGCACTGTTTCTCCCCACAACATAAACTTTCCCTTATAAAAGGTACCCCTACGTTGGGATACCTTTGGCTGCCATTAACATTGGGTTTCCATGGGATACTCCACCTTTTTGCCAGAGGATGAGCTCCCCCAGTGCCTTTGGGAGTCCCTTGCTTTCTGTGCCTTGTTACTAGTGTTACCTCTGGCCAACTCCCCAGGCCTTTGACACCTATGGAAAGGGTTTGAGGGAGACCCTAAAACCACCTGAACATGAAGCTCATTCTCAGTTATTCATCCCATAGTCTCATCTACTGTTCCAAAATATACAGCATTGACCTTTCAGCCATACAGATGAGACAGCATTGACTAAATCTGGATTTCTACTTTATTACAAGACACCATTGACTAAACCTGGGTCTCTACTTTATTACAACAGTGATTCATCTCCTATCTCTAACTTAATAGAGTTGATTAACATTTGGATTTGGCAACCCCTTGATTAAACATGATACCCACAAGGAAGACAGTAGCAGAGACCAGTTGCCAAAATGGGAACTTCCTGTCCAAAAATACGAAAGAAAGAGGCAAAAAAAAAAACCAAACAATAGACAACAACCAGCTCTTTCATCTGCTTCCTATGAGGACTCCGTTGTGTCTGTGTCACTGTGCAGAAGGCAGTAAGAGACGATGTCGACAGATGGGGAGTTGAGGACACAATTCACCCAGCCTTCAAGAAAGCTTACAGTCCTGTACTATACATTAATCCACAAGGTCAGTAATGGGGAGGGGGGGGAGACACTAACCGTGTAAGCAGATAAAGAATTAAGATGGAGGTAGCAGACAAAGCGGGCACGTCTGTAGCATTTAGTGTAGATGGGGGAATCTGGTGGAATGTCACAGGGGGCATTTCAGCTGCAGGGCCCTTTGCCAAAGGCATGACCAAAGGGAAAGAAAAGAGCAGAAGGAAAGAAAAGGTGCAGGAGACACTCATCCAAGTGACAGCCAGTGCTGAACAGGGAGTAAATTAATCCTGGATGACACTGACAGACTAGGATTAAGTAGCTCACCCATGTCATTAGGTTGCATGCACATATAGATGAGCTAACAAAGATAGGGACAATGCTTACCCCAAATAATTGAGGACACGATGAAAAAAGGGTCAGAGGAAGGCTGCAAAAATAGTAGACCAGGAAACTTCCAGAGAAGACTTTCAAATCAGTCCTGTACTCAGTCATTCCCCTGCCAAAGCATCTATTCCTACTCTCATCACCTCTCCTCATCTGCTTGACTTTCCTTTCATTCTAGCTTCTCATTCTTGCCGAAAATATAGTTTTCCTAGATCTTCCACACGTTGTCCTGCTCCCAATTTCTGTTACACCCCAGCCTTCCACACACCCCTGTCAAGCTCCATTTCTTTCACAAAAACCATCACTATGGTTCACCTGATGAGAAGTAACTCAACTTGGTGATCTTACCCATCTCTTCCAACCTCAATGATCCTATGAAAGCTTCCCCTCAGTTCTGCAGTTTATTTCCCCCTGCCCACTGTCAGGCTTCTACCTACTCCCCTGGAAACCCAACCCGGGAGTTTCTCTTTTGCAAAGTGGTAAAGCACACACAGCACAGCTTTGCAGGTTATGTTTTCAGGACTTGTTTAAGACAAGCACTGCTACCAGTAAATGACAGGGCTGAAATTTTCCTCGTTGTCCTTCACATTGGTTGATACACTCAGAAATTAATTATTCACGGAATTGAGTTGCAATTCACTGCAGGACTGCAAGGACTCCAGAGTGGGTGCCAGGGAAGAGGCAGAATTGCATATTTAGGAATGGAAATGGCATTAGGCTCAGCTCTGCGTTCTCCTGTAGCACTGAGAATACTGGGAATAAGAGCAGAACCTACACATAGTGCTGCTCTGTCCAGAGACTTGAGTGAGGCTGTACTTGGAGCTTCTTGCAGTGCTTGCTTGTTCAGGGCCCTTAGCACTACCACCCACGGAACATTCACTCTCCTACACTGCAATAACAAAAGTTAAGATGGTTCACATTCACATCTGTGTGAAAGTGGGCTAAATCACATGTTTGGTAAATTGAAAAAGGATCAGTCTCACTCAGAACTGGCAAGGAGATAAGACTTAACTACACATCACCTAAGTGAGAAAGAGAAAAGTGCTATTTACCTTCTAAGACCCCTGCGAAAGGTATCTCTGTTAAAGCAGATACACTCCTCAAAGATGGGTGGACCCCCTTTTGTTTCAGGTTTCCCTCCTCAAGACTGTTGTAATTAGCATTTCTTAATGCAGCTCAGCTGAAACTGCCACTAATGCAATCCGAAGTTGCTAAATGCAATGTCATTGTGCACCATAACGAATGTTTGCTTAAAGATCAATAGGTGAGACCAGTGTTAATTGTTAAATCAAACATAAACATTGTCAAAACACAGCTATCATTATTCTTCCACCTGATGACACGAACCTGGAAATTCCTTGGTGACCTTATATTCAGGCTCTGCAACCTTCAGGTGCTTTGCATCAGATTATCTTTTCCTTATGCCAACTTTGTGTTTTAATTGATCACTATAGAATACAGGAGTTCGCAAAACTCAATACAGGGGTGAAAACATCTATAGGGTACCTGGGAACATCTGTAGGGTACAGGGAAACTTGGAGTTAAACGTGTCACAGTTCAGCTACAGACTTCATGGTAATATTCACTTCTACCTGCTTAGATTACCTCCTGGACTTACCATTGGAGCACAGTGTTCCAGGCTACATTTTTCAGATGGTTTGCCAACTGTTGGGGTTTGGTTCCTGCTAGCTGGTCACAGGAAGAGATGTAGATCCAGGGATGGATAGTGAGCATGATGCAGGAAGCCTCTGGCTTTGGACATAAACAGTGCTGAGTTCCAGCTCAGCACAAGAACCATTGCTCTCAGTAACTAAATGTGAACTTACCTTGGCTTTAGCAGAGAACAAGAAATCATTCCTGCCTTAAATCATTCCTGCCTTGCTGTGCAGCTGCAGACAGTTGATCAGAGTTTGCAAAGGCTGCAAACATAATAACAATAACAGGTATTATTTTCTATATGTCTTAGGAGGTCAACATCACCAGGGATTTTGAAGGGTCATCCTAAGAATCATTTCTGATTCTTTACATCACAAGGAATAAAACTGCACAGATTTAATTGGTTTGTCAAATACCATCTTGGAACCATCCTTTTTTTTTTTTGGTCCCGTTTACACTGGTAAAATCTGCTGCAGAGCCCCTTCCTCTGACAGTTAAAAGCTTCCTTCTAACTTCCAGCCTCGATTTATTCAGAGCCAGTTCCTGCCTATTTGTTCTTGTGCCAGCATTTCAGCTTATATAGCTCTTATCCCTCCCTCGTGTTTACCCCCACAACACATTTCTGGAGAGCAGGCCTATCTCTGCTCAGCCTTCGTGTTATTAGGCTGAACAAGCTCTGCTCTTCCAGCCTTCTTTCATAAGACAGCTTCTCCATTTCCCCAGTCACCCCAGTAACCCTCCACTCAGAATCTCAAACATGGGTAACCACAGCTGTCCCACTTAGGTTTTCCTTGGTATCTTACACAACAACATTAATGCTACTATAGCTCTACAATAAAACGGGTATCAGCCTGGTTGCATAGCAGTCCATCCTCATTCGTCAAGCATTTAACTGCCTGTCTTCTAAGCCAAGGTGTTTGTCATTTAAGGCAGCGAATTCCATCACTGATCCCAATGTACACTGCTTCTCTGCTTCATAATACCAAAATTCTTTGGTCTGAATCAACAACATTCCCCAGTCAGCAGTTTGTTTCATTAACTCAAATAACTCCATAACCACTTGCCAGTTCCCCTTTTCTCCAGCCCAAGTTGTTTGCCATCCATGTCCCTTTGACTACTCTTTCTGCATGACAGAACTCTTCTTTTAATTCCCATCTTCTGTAAAGAATTTCCAGCACAATACATTCAATGCTCCAAAGGAACCCAGTGCCAGGGAAAGTTCAGGTTGGATATTAGGAAAAATTTATTCTCTGAAAGAGTGGTGGAGTCACCATCCCTGGAGGTGTTCCAGAACAGTGGAGATGTGGCACTGAGGGATGTGGGCAGTGGGCATGGGGGGCTGGGTTGGGCTTGGAGATCTCAGAGGTCTTTTCCAACCTTGATGATTCTATGATTCTATGATTACACAGGTCTTGATTTCTGCTGAGTGAAAGCTCTCAAGGAGCCTGACACAATCTATCTTCCACTTACCCCACTTTTCATGTGCCCTTATGCGTTCAGTTATTTCAAAAGCTGCTCTAAAGCATTGCACTGTACTGAGGTACAGCCAGGAGTTTCTCTAATCACTTTCCAGCAGCTGCCCCATCCTTTATTACAGGTGCTGTGCTTGCTACTTCCCAGACAAAAGCACACAGGTTTGAATGGTGACTTAATTAATAATTTATTAAGAACTTTTGCAATGGGAATGTTGATCTCCTGTGCTGTGTCTCTCTTCTGGGTCTCCTCTGACCCTGACAGACTAGAACACTCTATGTACACAAGTCTGCGTTGCACGGGATTCTATCAGTTCTATTCACCCACTCCCATTAGTGATCTTTAGCATTAAGGAAGGCTGAGGCTGCCCCTTCAATGTCTGAATGACACATACTGCTTACTGCAAGGTAGACCTGTTCATTCCTTCTCTTTCTCTTTATATGACTAGTGAGCCTTTTACTGTCTCTTTTCCTTACAAGATCCTCTTTGTTTCACACCCAACTTTAGACTTTCATTGCCTAACCTTCAAGATAGAGCTTCTTTACCAAATCTAACCTTTCTCTCTTTCCAAGCATACTCCTTTTTTTTTCTTTTTCTTTTCTTCTTTTCAAGGTTATTATTGATCTGAGGTCTAAACCCTTCCTGACAGCATTCTTTTTTTTTTTTTTCTCAACACAAATTCCAGATGGCTTCTATACCTTGCTTTAAAGAAATCCCCACCATTTTACATCTTCAAATCCCTGTGTTGCCCTGCCCCATTCATTTTACCCGCTTCAGACACCAGCAGGAGCTACTGCTGGCCATGAAAATGTACAGATTGGGGACTCTGTCATTCTTACAGGAGGGCTGAAGCCATGAAAGCCACCTAATAATAATACCGCCAACACTAATAATAGTGTCACCATCTCCATCTCCATCCTTCATAGCTACTCAGTTATGGGCAAGATGAATCTTGGGTGGCTGCACAAGCAAGCTGTCTTCTCAACTCTAGATAGCTTTGTATTAAGAGGGAATGTGCAATGCTTTGCCCATCCAGGCTCTGATATACAGACATTTGCTTTTTGTGCTGGTTGGTGCCCAGGCAACACCTCAGTACCAGCTTGAACCTGGGTTAGTGGGTAACAACATTTCTGCACTGCGATAATCCCACAGATCAAATTCTGTGCTGGTGTGGTTGAAGCTATGCATCTCTGTTCAAGTTTGCATGAAGTTGGCATGACTGAACTGTTACCGGTGTTACACAGAAATAAGTTGCCTTCTGATGGGATTCTCGAGCGGAGCATTGCGTCAACCCTGCAGTTTTAATTTGCTGGAAGGAAGAATAGCACTTTGATATTCATCCCCACTTCTGTCAAACAAGATACGTGCTCTGATTTGCCATGAACACAATTTCATAACTCCAGAAAGACGCAGTCACACAGCAGTCAAGATGTTTTTGCTAAAGTCAACAAACCTAACACAAGGGTGTTTAAGGCTTCCTCCTACATTTTTCACTGTGTGGTTATAAGGCAGCTTGGTCTTATCCTAATAAACACATTTTCTCACGTTAGTCAGATTTGAGATTTGATAATCTCATAAGAAAGCATGCAAGTCTCAAGCGTAGCGGGATCCACAACAAAAAGCAATAATAAAGGAACAACGAAATTGCATCGAGATGAGGATGGGTAGGGCTAGAATTGTCTCTATGAAAAACCTGGGGAAAAGGAAAAAACAATGCAAGAGGTGTAAAGAGAGAGAAACCTCCAGAATTCAGCTTCTCCACACCATTAATTATGGCCGTCAGGAGAATTGAGCACTTTGGACAGATTTCGCCCGGATTCAGGAAAGCGCTTTAACATGGGTTTAAGTTTACCCTCTGTTTGGAAAGTACTTAAGTATAGGCTTAACTTTGAGTAGACGTTTAAGTCCCCTTGACTTTAACATGTGCTCAAGTCCTACCTACAAAGGAGGCATTTTCCCCAAGCAGGAGACCGTCTTGGCTTAGGCGCTGGATTAGCGATGAAGAGACAGGGATTTGAGCCTGCTTCTACCCCTGGCCATCGACCCCTTCTCTGTGCATCAATTTTCCCACCTGTAAAATGGAGCTAACTGCACCGCCGTTTGCAAAATGTGCTACTGCTGACTCACAAAACGTGTTAATGGTCGCTCTGAAAGTAATACCTCCTATTCAGTTCCGTGCAAACTGCAATAAAGAGCACAGCAACGCTTTTTGATGGAGCAAAATCTCTGCTGCACAACACTGCCTTTCAACATAGCCACTGCCATTAGCTACGCAAGCCTCATCTTTAGAAAGTTCATATTCATATCACTGTATCCAGGCCTTTCTAACTCCTCTGAAACAACAATGGTTAATATGGGGCAATGGGGGATCTCAGCTGCACATCCTTCCCTGTTAATTCAATAAGGGTTGACTTTATTGGCTGGTTTCTCCTTTTTATATACCTCTAAGAGACACCTACCTTCTGTATATATATATTTTTAATTTTAACTTAAAAAAAAATCAATTTAAATTAATGGGTTATTAAGTTGTTGGATGCATTTTACACCTTCTACGTGAAGTGAGTTTGGATTTTCATTAGATAGAGCTAACACCAATTTTCAATAAAATATTAACCAAACACACACAGAAACAGTTCATGTGGATCTATCCACTACTTCAATAAAATTAATAGACTTAGATATTTACTCTTGCCCCAGCAGTAATATTTTCCCACATTACATTTCAAACAATGAAATGACACTAAATTCATTTAAAACAAATTTATACTATTGTTATTTTAAACAATACTTAATTCAATTTCAGTGTTTGGCATGCAACATTTGAAAATATCAATATTGTAGTTTAATGTAAAAATAATAATAATGCAGCTGCAAATTGTTAGCATACACAAGCTTCCCAAATGCCTTCCAGGGCTGGTATTTACATTAAACTGAAAATGAGCAAAACCAGCCAGATGTAACTGTGCCATCCAGAGAATGTGGCTGCAAAGACTTGTGTACACACTTACACTTACAGAAGCACACATATATTCTACATTTAAATGTGTATATATATGCAGGTATGTCAGCATATGTGTGTGTCTGTGTCTATGCATATGTATGAGAGGGAAGTGCCTGGAGGGCTGAAATGTTATTACTTAATAACAGAGTTATGAATAGTATGTATTATATCCAATAATATAATAACCCACATTGTTATATGTCCAATAGACTATTATAAAACTTACATTAGCACCCCAAGGAAATTATATGCCAGTATGGAGCAGGGCAGAGTCCGCAGTGGATGAATGCTTTAGAGGAGCAGCTCTACTCAGCTGTTTCCTTAAAAAATGTAGGATATCTTGTGCTACTTTGGCCTTTCCATGAGCTTGGGGAAAAGGCCCTTTTTTATCATTTGGATGAGATCTTTAGGTTGAGGAAGAAAGGGACTAAGCTGTATAAAAGCACATGTGAGATAAAGAAAGATCCAAGACAGCCAGCATGGCTTCATCAAGGGCAGATTGTGCCTGACCCATCTGATGACCTTCTATGATGAAGTGATGGCATCGGTAGGCAAAAGGCAATTGATGTAACCCACCTGGACTTGTTCAAGACCTTTGGCATGGTTCCACACCATATTCTTATCTCAGAATTGGAAAGGTATGGATTTGAAGGGTGGACTATTTGGTGGATAAGGAATTGGTTGGAAGGTCACAGTCAGAGGGCTGTTGTCCATGGCTCTGTGTGCAGGAGGAGACTGACAATGAGCAGTGTATCCCAGGGATCTGGGGGAAGAAATTCTTTACTCAGAGGGTGGTGAGGCTCTGACACTTCTGCCCGGAGCTGTGGGTGCCCCATCGCTGGAAGTGCCTGAGGCCAGGGATGGGGCTATGGGCAGCCTGAGCAGGGTGGGTTTCCCAGCCCACAGCAGGGGTTAGACCTAGGTTAAGGTCTCTTCTAACTCAAGCCATTTTATGATTTTGTGATTCTATAAGAGGGGTCACTGTAAGTGGAGTGACTTGAGACAACCTCTGAGGAGACCATCAAGTATTAAACATGCAACCTTTACAGTTTTTTATTCCTCTACTAAGACATATTTAGAACAACCATGAGGCCATAGCTACTCTGACCTCAGTTCCCAGCTCTGTGCTATGGTCTCCAGCCTCAGTATTTAGATTGGATCTCTACCTGCTGACATGGTCCTTTGAAGCCCTTCTAACAAAGAGCTTGCCATTTGAGGATACTTCCTCAATGTTCAGCACGCAGGGGAGCTCTGATTCAGAAGAAAACAAGCAGCTAGAAGAGTGTGTGGGTACTTAGCTAATTACACGTTTGGTAAATTTGTGTTTTAAAACAATGCTGCTTGTCTCCTCCCTTTGCAGAGTGCCAGCTTACTGGAGCGTTTCCCATGGATTGGCAATTAGATGTAATTAGGTCTTGCGATTTCTGCATTTGTCTTCATGTCACCAAGTTTACTACTAAAAATGCTCATTTTGTTGGTAGGCGTTCTCTAATTGCTTACAGCTTGCAGCAGTAATAGAAACCGTTGGCAGCCACAGCACCTGAGTTTACTGCTGGATCAAGACATCATTCTAAGCTCAACTTTACAGGAGGATTTTGTGGCAGTCAAGGTAGAAGGACAGAACAAGGTACAAGAGGTTTAAGATGCAAAGGAACATCTGAGTTGGGTGTTAGAAGATCTTTACAGAGCAAAAATTCAAAGCAGGAAATGAGGCCAGATTTGATATGGATTCTTCCACAGTGGAGAGCTTTAAGAATAGGTTAGAGAAATAGCCAGCAGGAGTGGTTTAGGTTTTGTTGGATGCTGGGACAGGGAGATGGACTGAAGAGCTTTCTAAGAGTCCTTTGAGTCTTATTTGTTGGTTTTATGAGAAGTACGAGCCTCTGCTCACCATGGGTCACCATGTCCCACTGCGTGTGCATTTGTCACGTAAGTCATATGGGCATGGGTCCCCTCTCCTGGCTAGATCTTCTAAGCTCTTAAATGCATTCCCCTGAAGAGTGCATAGCAGAAGGGCGCATTTGACAAGCACAATTGGAGATAAGCAGCCCTGAGGAGTTTTAGGACACCAAAGAAAGAAAATAATCTTCTGGTTTCTTCCTTGCACAAAAAAGATTTAAAATAACTCCATCCCCTCTGGACTGCAGAAAGAGACACTCTAAACCTGATAATCTCCAGCTCGCAGACAGAACATTTTCTCTGCTGATCTCAGAGATCTTTGCTAAAGAGGTCAGCAGTGGGATCCTGTTTTGCCGAGGACCGCAGGTGTGCAGAGCTGTGCTGGTGGCCACACCACCAGGTCAGCAGAGCTGTGGGCTGCTCATGCTGGGCCCACTCTTCTTGCAGACGGAGAATGCAGTGCATCTGTGTGGGCAGACCAGCTGGAGCCCAGTGGAGCTTAGCTAGCCAAGTCTAAGTCCATCAGCAGACACCATAAGAACAGCTCTTTCTTAGCACCCTGCAGACACTTCGTGCCCCACCGACGGCTTGGTGCCACGGATGGAGGCATGCGTGGGTCACAAAATACAGTGATTGCACTCATTCCTCATCCTCACCAAGCTGTGCAGACATCCTACTGGCAACTGGCTTATGTTTACCCCACAGGTCATAGGACGGAGGAGAAGTAGAGCAAAAGGCCCCTTCCAGTTGTCCTGACGCTTTCAAGGCGTGTGCCTTTGCCTGGAGCAAGCACACTTAGGGATGACGCATGTGGTTATGCACATTCCACCCGCAGAGACTGCTGCTCTTTGTCTAGCAAATGCTGCTGTGACAAAGCTGTTCCCTATCACTCCCTTTGATTAAATATTTGCTACAGAGCTGGCTCAGTGCTTTTCTCAAACTCCGCAATCTTGGATTTAGGATTGACAATAGCAACGAAGAACAGAAACAGTGTATGCATATATACAGGGATAACACCTAAAAATTCAAGGCTGGTGGCCCTGACATCACGTGAGGCATTTATTTGTTTCTTGAGTCAAGCTTTGGGGAAAAAATACCCTCAAACTATCTGGTTTATTTTTGTCTGGAGCTGCAGGGCAGATGAGTTTTCCAGAAGGGATAGAAAGCTGCCATCGATTTTATTATTGAGTCAGTTTTAATGAGTCACAGTATTTTTGGAAGGCTTTTAAGATTACTGTAAAGTGCTTAGTTACAGTGGCTACAGGTGCCAAGGCAGGAAAGGGAATAACAAAGAAATGCACAGCAGCTGTATCGCTACGCTTCCCCTCAGAACTGGGATCAGCAGAACAACACACATAGAAAATGCAAAAGAAAATAGGAGGAGATGTAAGAGATGACAGAAGTCAGCATGGTCAGCTGCTACACTACAGCAAAGTGCATTTTATTTAAGGGACTGCCTAATGCTCCTTGGAAAGGGCTGCTGAAAGACTCTGGATTGCCAGACTTTCAGTGAATTGCATGTTTGCCTTTCAAACTGTCCTTTGGTTGTAAGTCATTTGCTCCCATGGCTGCCAAGCTCTACCACTGTCAGCCTGTGTCGGATGAGCCTGGAAACATCTCATTTAGCAGATGAGAGAAGGGAAGGCTTAATGGGGAAAAGGGATGGTATCAAAGAAAAGAATCTTTTTTCTTTGACTGTAATTTGCCCTTTTTTTTTTTTTTTTTGCCTGTATCATTCTGAAAGACTTGGGGTGCAACTTGCAGAGAGCCCATAGGGATGCTCTGTGCTGTATGACAAACAATAATTAGTAAAATATTTTGTAATTTCTGCTAAAAAGTATGTTCTAATGCTCAAAAATACAGAGCTAGATCAAAAGCTCCCAGTTATGATGTGCCAGCCCAGTTTCAGATCTTTCCCATAACGACTGGACCCAGAGTTTGGTGCAGGCAGCACCCATGCTTTCAGTGCACAAGCTCGGAGCAGGATCCATTAAACATGCACATGCTCATGTTTGCTTCGGCATAGCAAGTGCCTGAATGCACAGCTGGATGCTTGCATATGCAAATACTGGTTTGTACGTGCAGATAGCTGCACGCAGACCGAGGAATCGGTTCTGGCTTTGGGGGCCCATCTCCTCCTGCCACCCTTCACCAAGCAGGGTCACTACTGGCTTCGTAGCATCTTCCAGCATCTTCAGCGAGGCATTGCTGGCCCTGGAGATGGCATATAGCACCCCGGGTACACAAACACACACCAGTGAGGCAGGGAGAAGCGGAGGAAACCACTCATTGTCTCCAGCTCCAGCCTTGTGTCTGCTCTTCATGCGTGACTGGCATGAGTCCCACCGCTAAGTCCTTGGCTGCCAGCCATGCACGGAGTGGCAGGCACCTGTCCCTGCTGGGAGACCTGGCGACCCCGGCGTGCCCTAACGGTTAGTTCTTTTCTAACATCACGTCTACTCGAATTTACCTCAGGATTTCCCCCCTCCGGGTGCCAGGGAGCTTGGCTGATGCCAACTGCTTCACCATGGATAAGGCAAGGAGCGTTCCCAAGCTGCACCCGGGCACCCTCGAAGCATTCAGCTGTACTCTCCTCGCTGGAACAGATGGGGCCCATCAAGGTGTTAGTGTCCTCCAGCACATCAGCGAAATACCCCAGCAATGGGACAAAGTCAGGAGAGAAAAACAAACTGCTGCTGAGCTCCCTCTCAACCATCCTTAAATCGCAGAGACGGGCTAAGCAGAAGGACTGGCTCTGTGCTCCCACTTTGGGGTACAAATGGGGCCAGTGATGCTCCCACCACCCTTCCTGCAAGGACGCCATCTCTGTGCCCAGGGAATCACAGCTCCCAGAGCTCTGCACTGCATTTTCTTAATTTGCTTTCTTCGGGAAGCCCATCCAAGCATTTCCCTTTCTGTTCACAAACCAGGCACGCAGCAGCACCATGCATGCACAGACAGAAATGCCTTTCACAAGCTGTCTCCAAGTGGCTCTGCTGGAGTGGGGACAAGGAATTTCATTTCACTGGAAAGAGACCAGCCAGTAAGAGCTCTTTTTTCAGGAAGTTTAGAGCAGCAATAGGACTAAAACATAGAAGTCCTTATTCTGCAACCTGTTTCTTACATAGCATTCTCCTTTCTTCAGCGTTACAAATGTGAGTATAAGTCTTTCCAAAGCGTGGAGAATTTTTGAGTGATCTTCCATTATTTCAGCTTCATTTATGGTCTCTTGCACATTTCACTTATCCGTCTGAAGAAAAGGAACAGAAGCTTTTGCTTTCTGACAACTGATCTGCAATGGAAATTGGCAGGTTCTGGGCATCTTGTCCTCATTTTAATGACATGAAGTTCATCAGGTAGAAAGAATGACAGATAGGGGTTGGAGGGGCCTTAGTTTGCACCTTGCTATAATTGTGTGCAAATATAGCATAGGAGAAAAAAAGAAAAAGAAAAACACAAGCAAAAAGCTGCCTGCTCTGTGATAAGGAAATAGAGATGGCTGAAGGCAGAACATCCCAGATCTCACGCCTGACACTCCTTCACTCTGCAGCCACTTTCCCTCTTGAGCAACCAACCACAGTCCAATGGGTTCCTTCCATCCATCCTATCTATCTCCTCTGAGCACCAATTTTCTCATCCCAAGCTCTCCTCTGCAAGAGCCATACAGTGCCCATAGGCTGGAAGCTCCATCTCAGCAGGCTCCACTGTGAAAGAAATAACACAAGAAAAACTAAGCATCCAAATCTCCTCTCCAAAGCCAACACTCATTTTGTATTTAAGTTCAAAGTGGTGCAAAAGCCAGCACAACCAAGGCCGAGCAACTGCAAGGACTATGCAAAAAGTGCTTTGTACTGAAACGATGGGCCAAGATTGAAGCCGGTCTCAGGACTGTTCATCTGCAAAAAGAGAGAAAAAAAGAGGGCTAAAAACAGCTGAGCAGCAGTGAGATGAAGGAAAAGCCATCATTTAGGGCACTGGCAACTCGTTAACCCAAATGACCTGCATCTCTGGCGAGCCCTGACCCAAGGACTTGAGAATTTACCTCCACTGCCCAATAAACTGTCGCTGCCCAGCTTCTCTAATTAAAATAGTCCTGGATTTGCAGGACCTACCCAGAGAATAAACTGGAATTGATCAGATTAGCTAAGCCAGATCATACGTAGAGCATACAGGCTGGCCAACAGCCTACTTTGGACCAGATTAACCAGCTAAAATAATTGGGGATTTTTGCAAAGTCTGCCCCTAAAGACTCGCATTAAAGAAATGCACCAAAGACTGAGCGTGTACTGCAGCCCATTTCTTTTTACCTTATTTAGTTCCTAGTGTGATGGTCTTTGGCAAATGCTGGGAAATAGCCTTTTATCTTTTGCTTACCAGTGAAAAAAAGGTCTCTGCTACAGCTTCAGGTGAGCTGCACCAATGGAGACTGGTGGGTCTCCAAAAGGGTAGGGAGGCTGTATTCAATGTTTTACCATAGAATCTTAGAACCATTTGAGTTACAAGGGATCCTTAAAGGTCAACTAGTCCAAAATCAGTATTGTCACTCCAAAACTCTGTTACCCTTATTCCTACCCAGTGTTCCCTGTATTTCACCCCTGTGCAATGAGGAATGATTTGTTGGGATTTTATGGACTGACTCTTAAGCGAGAACAAAGCTGCACTGAGTCTTTGCTGGAAAAGAAGGAGGAGGCAGAAAGTCCTGCAGCCCGAAAAGGACTGAACCCAGATGGTTGCAAAATGCCCTTAGGGACCACATGGAAAATGGCCCTGGGAGACGCAGTGCACCCCTCCACCCGTTTTCACTACGTTCTGTGCAGGGCAGCCACATCCTGCCTGATGTTTCTTCTGAGCAATATGGATGTCGTGGCCACTCGGGTAGAACAGGTTTTGCTACCAGAGCCAAGACTGCAGGCACAGGGAGGAGCAGAAGGAGGAGCAGATCCAGGAAACACCTGAGAGCTGCAGTCCCCGCTCCTGTTCTCACCGCCTTCAGCAGCCTCTGCCCAAGCCAAACAGACAGCAGGGCCGCCAACATCTTGTTCTCCTCTGCGGGGGCAGCCACCCACTTGGCTTCTGCCTGCAGCAAGCCTTGGGCTTTCCCTGCATTGCTACAAACCTATCAAAAGCCATGCCATAGGGGAATCAACATAATGTCTTTTTGGGACCACTGCTCTCACTGTTCGATGAACTCCTCTGACACCGAGTTTTTACCACACAAAAGCCATATATGTCAAGGCAGATAAAACATCCTATAGATAGCTGTATTGCATAATAAAGCACTGGCACAGGTTGACCAGAGAGGCAGTGGTGCCCCATCCCTGCAGACATCCAAGGTCAGGCTGGATGGGCTCTGAGCACCTGATGGAGCTGTGGGTGTCCATATTTGTTGCAGAGGGGTTGGACCAGATGGCCTTTAAGAGTACCTTCTAACTCAAATGACTCAACAATTCAGTGATTCTGTTGACCTCACCTGTGGGATGTAACACAATTCACTCACCTCCAAACTCTTTATGAATGATCTGTCCTAGCACAGCCAACAGTGGAGACTTTGCTGAGCCAGTGGTGGCCTGGAGTCCATGTCTCTGAACAGCAAGGAAATAAAGAGAAGCATATGTAATTAAAGGGCAGCAAAAGACCTCTTCTCCCTGGTTTTGATTTTCTCAAGGACATTGGGAGGCTTCTGTTAATGAGAATCATAGAGTAGCTTAGGTTGGGAGGCATCTTAGAGCCCATCCATCCAGCTCCCATGAGCTGGTAGTCCCCCCACTACAGCAGGCTGCTCAGGGCCCCATCCAGCCTGGCTTTGAGTGCCTCCAGAGATCACCGAATCACAGAAAGACAGAATGGCCTGGGTAGGAAGTGACCTCAAGGATCACGAAGCTCCAACCCTCCCACCACAGGCAGGGCCACCAACCTCCACATTTCATAGCAGCCCAGGCTGCCCAGGGCCCCATCCAACCTGGCCTTGAACACCTCCAGGGATGGACGGGGCATCACAGCCTCTCTGGGCAGCTGTTCCAGCACCTCACCACTCTCACAGCAAAGAACTTCCCCCTGACATCCAACCTCAATCTGCCCTCCTTCATCTTAAAACCATTTCCCCTTGTCCTGCCATTATCTACCCTTGTAAAGAGTTGAACGGGATGGGACATACACAGCTTGTCTGGGTAAAAATATAAACTGAAACACAGAAAAGCCCCAACAACAATTTTCTTCATACAAGATAGACACTGCAGAACTGTGACTGGTTCAATCAGCAGCTTGCATTGTCATATCTTTGCCTGTTCCTTTTCCCCCTCACCCAGGACGCTCAGGATGGTGGTGGCTGGGGCTCCACAGAAAACCATGACAAGTGCCATGCCCTTTCTCTGCTGAAGGCAAACTTCCTTTTTCCCAAGCTTGCTTCCACCCAAGCTCAAAGCAGCAGGCTCATTTCAGCCACGGCTTTTGCACAACCCAGCCCTGCACACACAGTCTGTTCTTCTGCACCCATATGAGCCATTCACAGCCATTCTGCACTTCCAGTCTCCTGGAATCTGCTGCTTGCTACTGGTCTGAGGGTAGGAACTGCAGAGCTGCCATGAGGTGAGCACACCAAATGCTAATTGGCCTGCAAATGAATCCTTACATACCACAAGCCAGGGAGTGCATCTGCTTTTTGAGCAGAGGGACAGCTGCCACAGCGGGAGAGAACGGTTCAGTCCCAGCTCTGTCTTGGCTGCCATGACCCATCTCCTCAATTGCCACGTGTGAAATTGCTCCTGAGATGAACGAAGCAGCCCCATATACAGAACAATTACAAAACCAGAGCTGTAAGGTGTTCATCCTCACTTTATCTGGGCTCTTGCCGAGGTGTCCTTTGGGGGTTGCTGCGGGATCCACAGCTGAACCCCACATTTTTCACCCAAGTGGGGTTGGCAACCCCACCCAAGGCAGCGGGGTTGGAATTAGGTGATCCTTAAGGTCCCCTCCAACCTCAGCCATTCTATGCTGCTATGATTTCACCCTCTTTTGTAGAACGATGTTCAGAAGCTGACCTAAGACACCCGCACAGGGGTATTATATAACAATGGAGATTGTATGCGTAGTTGATGTAAAAACACTTAATCTCACAGCTGCTTCCCTCCCCTACATCCTCGGCAAAATTCTCCTTTCATCTCCCCTTTAAATACCTGGTATTTAATCATTTCACAGGGTTGGCAAAACAAGCACAATGGAGGCAATGTTTCCTCAGACCTATTTTTGTGTGGATGCGCGCGCGTGAATTTTTGGCAGAACCGGTGTTTGCGAGGAGCAGATAAAACTTTTCTGTTCAAGAACCACTGACAGCCAGGAATTGCTGCCTGCCAGCAAATCTCTGCTCACCGGGGGAGATCATGTCATTGTTAGCCAGGTAGAGGGGCCGGGGATGGGAATCTAGAGAGCTTCCTTGTTAGGCTGTCAATGGAAGGGTTGTTTAGCAATTACTCTAAGACAGTAAATCTCTGTGTGTGGACCCACTTCAAGATAAAATCCAGACTTGGTTTGCCCTGCTTATAGAGCACGGATGCATATGCATCCTGGAAGTGACATAACCCGGTAATATTTTATTCACATCACACTCCAAGGAGCTCACTGACTGGAATTCAATAGAAACTGTTCTCTGTGTGAAAGTAATTTCAGAAAGTAATCTAGTTTATGGAAATGAAAGGCATCAAAACACAAAAAACACTGTTTCTGTACAAGTGCTTTGCTTCAAATATTTGACATGGAAATTTATATAATCCCTCTGGGGCACATGGGTTTCACGAGTGTTAACATCTTTTGAAATGAATTTCACAAATGTTTATTTGGAATAGCAGGCATACAAATAATTTAGAATATCAAGGCATCTTGTTGAATCAGTCTTAATGATACAGATCTCAGATGGCTGCGGAGGTTAAAAGGTATGAATTTTAATTGAGTGTATGGGAGATGTCATTTCCAATCATTGCGCTGCACTGCCACAGCTATCACTTTCCAATTCTAAGCTCTCTGCTACCTCCTCCTTGACTCTCTGTTACTTAAGGACCAAAGCGAAACATTTTTCACATTTTATTTGAGTGCTGGGCATGTATTAAATTCAGAGTTTTGCTGCCTATCTTGGTTCGTACAAGACTACATCACCGTCACATTGCAACACTTCTCAAGCAAGAAAAAGGATGACTTTTTCCAGATAGATTAGGCTGGAATAGCACATTGTTATTCCAGCCTTAGAAAAAAGTTAAATGATAAAAAGCAAACAGTATTGAGGCCATCTACAGCATGAATGGTTGCTGAGACCCTGGCCAAAGTCAGATTTTCTTCCCTGCTTCTATGGCGGCCTCTACTTAGAGTACAGCATAACGCTGAGGAGAAATTCTTTTGCTGTCTAAAAGCTAGCTTTTAATTAGTAGATCTATATTTATTTGTGGCTTGGGGCAATGTGATGGATAAGCATGAAAAGACAAACTAACTGGGTACCTGTTTGGAGATCTCTGCCCATACTGTGTGGCAAAGGAGCAAGGATCCTGTGGGAAAAGATATCGTGTGATTGGGTAATTAAAAATTATCATAAGCCATAGGCAGTAGGAAGGCAAATTAAGCCTGCAAAGGCAGCATGCGTTCTGAGAGCTCCTCAGATATTGAGTGCTCAATATTACAACTTCAACGCTCGTTTAAAGTTCATTCGTAACCCAGATTTGTAATCAGCAGGATTTTATCCAAGTTCTTATTTGCCTGTGTACGACACACGCACACACACATATAAACTGGGGAAGGAAAACAAAAGAGCAGTTTTCTCACATGGAACAAAGTGGTAAGGCCCATTGGTAGCTTTCTGCCTGACTAACCTTGTGTTCCTTAGAACCTAGATGTGTTCCGACAAGGCAAGGGAGTCAAGTCGGGCACGTTCCAGGGGAAAAAAGCCTTTCTGCCATTCAACAGACTTGGGTCAGAGCAGGTGCCATGCAGACCATGCCTTCAGAGAAACACAGCTGCCAAATTTCAGCAAACCTCTAAAGAACATGCACAAGACTGGTAACTTGGCCGAACACGGATGGACTTCAACAAGGGCATGAAGAGCACTTTGTTGGCAGGCAGCATGCGGCCAATTTCCTTTCTTCTCCCAAGTGTGATGTTAAAAGCTCAGCAAATGGCTGTGAGGTTTTTTTTTCTTTTTGCAAGCAAAAACTTATTCCAAGAAATACCCCTTGTTTTCTTTACAATGTCTATTATCAGCAGTAAGAGTACGATATGTTTGAGGCAACCATCTGAGCCATACAAGTTTTGAACCTCTAGAAAAACATTGGTGTTTTTGTATGACACATTCAAGATGCCTTGCTATGGACTGAATCATCACCTAGAGTGACTCTGGTTTCAAATACATTTTTGTTCGCTAGGATTTATGATCTTAAACAGTTGATAATAATCATTCTGGGTCAGACAACGGACAGTCATGTCACTGACTTTGGCAACCACTCAGAACAACAAAAGAATAAGTAAGTAATTGTGCTTCCTAAGAGTAACCTTCCAGCTTCTGGCAATCTGCTGGGATTTATGAGGCTACTGACCCTAAACAAGTAGGATTGAATGGAAATGACCCCCTGCAAGGCACAAATGTTCCTAAGACATCCCTGGGAGTTGGGAATCCATGATCATAGAATCATGGAATCATGTGAGTTGGAAGGGACCCTTGTGGGTCACCTAGTCCAATTCCCCTGCAACGAACAGGGACATCTGATCCTATGGGGCCATTTCCAGGGTTTCAACAGCTTCACAAGCAGAAGGTATTTCTTGGCATCCTCTTTAAGATCCTTTCATCTTAGAGGAGACTGGGCACAACATCTGTCCTTGTTCCCAGCAGTGCTGTGCTGCTGCAGCATCCCCTCTCCATGGTGCATGAGCACACCCTGCCCATTATCAATCCCGAAACTCCCCTCTTGTTAGGGCAGGCTGGGAGGAACACAAAGCCCTCTGTTCTGCTTGAGTCTCTCCTGTGAATAGGTGGAACAAACGAGAAGCACAGAAAGCAAGAGAGGTTGTTCAAATGAGAGAATGACTTCTCTCAGGAAAGAGAGCTTTTCCTTCCTCTCCATCCCATTTGGATGGAGTGAGCCTTTTGCTGAGCAATGTGGGCATCAGTTTCCTCCCTCCACTCCTGACAGCCCGCTTTCCCCCTCCTATCACACACTTATTACTGCAATGTCTTTCCTGTCCTACAAACCACCCTTTCCAAACTGCACGTACTTGGGCATCTGCTGGTTTTAAAGGAGCACTGAGCTCTGTTCAAACCAGATCCACGCCTATAGAAGAGTTCTTGAGTCCCCTTGTTCAGCAAACCCATTTACAACCAAGAAACCAAGTAGGGTCTGGGCACTGAATGCTTACACTGCACTGGCTGATCCAAAAGGTCTGCTCAGATATTATACAATCATTAATCATTAATTATTAATCATTAAGGCTGGAAAATACCACTAAGATGCCAAGGTGCCAGTTTGTCTTAGCTGAAGTAGAATGGGCAGCTACTGGACCTATTGCTCCAAGTGCAACTATAAAATGATCAAAATAGTCTTTTGCAATATATGTCAATTTACACTAGAGATCACTATTCAAGAAAGAGGATTCAAATGGATGGTTCCCAGTAATGTGTCTGTCAAGGGCAGGAAAGCAGCGCAGAACATTCAGTTGCATTACAAGCACATCCCTTCCTTGCAAGTATGGCAACACTCCACATGTGTACACCTCATCCAGGGCACACATGCTTCACCCCTTTTTGCCTGAGTTTGCAGAAAGCCTAAAACAGTGTCAACTGCCAGTGTCTTCAATGCATGATGGCAGCTCCAGGATTTTCTAGGAAGCACCACCAGCACTGAAGAGGAAACTAAAGCCTCCTAAAACACATCTGAGGACAAGAAGAGCCCCCTTTAATCACCAAGTCCTCCCGTCACTTTCCACAGCAACCAAGGCACACAAATCCCATTTCACAGGCTGAACAAGCATCAACTTCAAATGAACTGGAGCGTCTGCCCCAAGGCCATTCCCAAATCTCGGTTGTCTGAGAGTCTCAAACGCTCTTCTGATATCCAGCTTGAATATATTTCTCCTCACTTCATGTCTCTCCGTATTTGCAGCAGTGCAGTCTGTCAAAGCTAAACAGTCTCACTCCTCTCACAACCAGCAGCTGCATCCTCTTCAGCCAACATCACACCAAGTTAAATCCTCCTGGCTCTGCCCATCTCTGTTCATTTCTGCCTCAAATTCCAAGCACTCCCTGCTCCTGAAGTCCCCAGATCTTGCAAAGATCCATGTCAAAAAGCAGAGGTGCACAAAAAATAGTGTGTCTTTTCACTGCAGAGATGAAACCAGGGGCAGGACAGTTAAGTCTCATTAGGTGGCTGCTAGCCCTGGCTAACACCCTTTCTTTCCCCTGAAGTGAAATCCTTCCTTAGATGAGTTCTCAAGATGGGACAGGAATTTTCAATACAGTATAGACATCTTTATGGGCTTTCCAACACCCAGATGGCCACCATAAACACCTTCCTCAATGGACACCATAAGCACTTTCACACCACAGCACATCTAAGGATGGCCAATTAGTCAAATCATCCAATGGGAAGGAGCTAGTTACTGGGACAATTCACTCAGGAAAACAACCAGATCTCCAGAAATCATTGAACCTTCTGAGTTGGAAGTGACTTTTAGAGGCCCCCTGCAATGAACAGGGACACCCACAGCTCCATCAGGTGCTCAGAGCCCCATCCAGCCTGACCTTGGGTGTCTCCATGGATGGGTCATCCACCAACTCTCTGAGCAACCTGTGCCAGTGCCTCACCACTCTTTTTGTAAAGAACTTTTCCCTTACATCCAGTCTAAATCTCACCTCCTTTAGTTTAAAACATTTTCCTCTTGTCCTATCACAACAGACCCTGCTACAGAGTCTAAAAGCAGGCCTTCTGATGAAGAAGCTGACCAAGCATCACTGAAATCATTCCGAGCCATTGGTTTTATTTCAGTGCTGCTTAAGTATTTCTTTGGAGGGATTTCAAATCCATTTTTCCATTCCTGTTGGTTTGATCACACTCATTGCAATCAGCATTTACTCTGATTTGAACAAGTATTGTTGTGTGGATTGGTAAGGAAGGATCACATCTACAGCACATCATCTTGCTTGCAGAAAAATAAGTTTAAAAAACCCACAATCAGCATCAACATCAAGTGGATTGCTTGGGAAATAATTTCTCTTCCAAAATGTAATCATCTATATTGGATGCAATGTTTATTTCTTCAAAAGAGAATAAAAATGGAGTTTGGGAGCTCTCGTGTCTATAAAAAGACTACTTTTCCTGGCATTTATAAATATTAATATGGAACGCCGGTGAAGAACAATACATAACAATAATGAGAATCACCAAATCCCATCATTTTTGACATCGTCATATCAACAGCTTAAGGATTAGCAGGTGAACTTTAAACATATTGCTTCCAAATAATAATAATAACAGTGACGATAATAACATCAGAATGAAAAAAACCTCTCACCGCATTATATATTCTTGATGGCTTTCTTCTTCTAATAGCGTTTACGGGATCATTGCTTTGAACATTTGGATGACACGCTTAAAAAATTAACCTGAAGAAGGGGGAGGTCTTCTTATCTCCTTCCATTCTTGCCAAGCTTTGCTTAGCCCCGTCTTTGTTTCCCACTAACCCCTGACACTGGCAGAGTCAAAGGCCTATCATCTAATACCCTAATTTCAGCAGGATTTTATATATATGTCTATCTATGCACGTCTGCAAATATTGTGTGTGCCATCTCCACGCCTGTGCACGAACTGAAGCAGCGTTTCAAAAGATAAAGTTGCGCCAGGTGTCAGTTCTCACACCTCCTGCTAAATGCATACGGTAAAAAACGACGCCACAATTTCATTGGAAATCCAAGCTATTGAGATCTAATCGCTGCTTAAGCTGTGGCTTTATTCAAATCTGGATCACCAATAGGGCTCAGGATGTAAATGAAGTGCAAAGAGAAATAAAGCAAAGGGGAAAAAAAAAATTCTATGATAGCCCTTTTCCTTCAGCCATTTGATTCTCAAGTCCTTATCAGTCAATTAATGCATACTAAAACTTTGGAGGCAGCCTCAGTTTAACAGACCTAATAGCTGCAGCAAGTCCCAAGCATTAGCCAAACAAAACACACTTTCAGCAGCCTTAATATGAGACTGAAAAAAGGTCAAAATAGACAGGCTTTACAGAATAAATCCCGACGATCCATTCTAATTTCCACTCAAGGATCTTTTAAGCAGTTCTTGGATGCTCTTTATGGTACTTTGATCCAAGCATAGTTTCATTAAAACTTTGTGGCTTGGTATTTTTAAACCTGATAGCTTCACTAAACTAGTTCTCAAAATGTTAGCTAAGCCGCTATGCATAAAACTACTTTACTGTCATGGTGTCTTCTAATATCACCTAAGTACAGGCTGCTGCAATTTTGAAAATGAACCTTTTCTACATTCACCAGATCTCAGCTTGGGAATTTTTGCTTTCGCACTTGAAGGCTGTCTGGCAGCATAAAGGGAAGGTGCTGCCTTACCCCCTTCCTCTCCCCCTCCTTGAAACCTAAAACTAAAATTAGCTGCTGTACCTTATTTGTTCTGGAAGCAAGTTACACAGTACTTTTATCCACCGTGGTTTCCAATTGCGGGATTAACGCTGGATGCTAAAAGAAAATAAAATAAAAAAAAAAGAAAGAAAAAGAAAAATCCCTAGAAAAATAACAAAACATTAAATGGTGGTTTAAAATCCCGTTAAATGATGGCAAGATAAATTCCCTAAAGACTCAGGAAAACAAATGTTACTTCCCACCTTCATAACTTGGCATGTTAATAAATCTGATTTAACTGCCCACGGATGAAAACCTCTGTGCCTCCAGAGAGTGTCCTTTGCTCCCCTGAAAATGAGGAGGGCTGTAAGGTTAGGTGACAATTTTCTTCCTTTCTGCCTGTGTTCACAAAAGCCTTGATTTCTCAAGGAGCTCTTGCGGGAAGCTTGCAGTACAGCATTTCAGAGAATTACAGAAAGATGGCTTTAGAAAAGGCTGGGCTGAGTTTTCAGGAGAAAATATAAACAGGATTGTTTTTAAAACTAATAATAATAATAAAACCAGTAATAAAACAACTGCTTTACCAGGCACTAAAGTCCAGCCTCTGCTATTGTTTGAGCCATGTGTCGACCTGCTGCTGGCTTTCATGGGAGCACGTGGCTGGTGCAGGGAAACATCCAGCAAAATGTGTAAAGTTGCCCAAAAACACCTCAGGTGGCTTTTGGGTGGGAAACTGATTCCACGTATGGTGGACATTCAGGGAACCCATGCTGACATGAGCATCCAATTCAGGGTCTGAGCCCAGGGACCAACTGCATCTCTCTCCAGGACATCGACACCAAAGGAGGCAGAAGTGTGTATGATCATAGAACCACAGATTTGGTTGAGTTGTAAAGGACATTTTAAGGCCATCTGATCTAACTCCCTGGAAATGAGCAGGGACACCCACAGCTCCATCGGGGATCAGAGCCCCATCCAACCTGACCTTGGATGTTACCAAGGCCAGGACACCATCACCTCTCTGAGCAACCTGTGCCGGTGCCTCACTGCCCTCAGTGAGGACACTTGTTCTTTATATCCAGTCTAAATCTCCACTGTTGCAATTTAAAAACATTTCCCCTTCTCCTCTCACAACAGACCCTGCTGAAGAGTCTGTCCCCTTCTTTCTTACAGTTCTGCCTTTAGATATTGAAGGTTTGCAGTGAGAGCTCTCCATAAACCCCCAAAACCCAGAATATCCCAAAAATTCATGAGAGAATCGTGGTTTGGGAAAAAAACCTGCCCCACTGACCACCTCTTGGGCAAGGTTTGCTTCTGAATATCCCATGGGAAAGGCCACCAAACCCTCCTTCTTTAACTCCCTTAGATGCTCACTCAAAAAGCCCACGAGTTACCAGTTTTGCCATCAACCACAGCCCGGTGAGCTGGGACAAGGCTGTCCCACTCCATCCCCATCACCTGGCAGAAATATTTGGGTGTTTTCACGGCTTCGCACACCTCGGACAGGTCGGAGGCAAATCCAGTCAACTCAATGACTGACAAAAGCATCCTGATGTCAGGTATAAAGAATGCCACCTACAGCTTAACGTCTGCAAAAAACCCTCCGAGTTCGGGCAAACAATGAACGTTTTTGTCTTCTTAATGCCCTGTATGCAATCGAGTGGAAATGCTACTTCCATCCTTAATCTACAAATGAAATTAAAGTTGTTGAAAGACATATGATAAACCGGGATCCTTTGTTTCTTACAGAAGAAGGGAAAAAATTGAAACCACTAAATATTTTAGCAGATTTACTAAATTTCCAATTAAATCTGGAATTATGGCAGAGCCTGTATCTGCCTCTCACTCCACCACACACATTTTCTATTTGAATAAAGTAGGTTAGATGCAGTGCTCCCTCCGCCCGCCCGCCCCAGCAGGAATATTAATGAAGCAGATCCATCGTGCTGGGCCAGCGGGGATGCTGGGGCATCCCTGGGCTGGGGTGGGTGGGAAGGACTGGTACGAAGGGGAACAGCCCCGGCTATCCGGAGGGAGAGGGATACGCTAGGCAAGAGCACCCTCTGCCCGCTGGCAGGAGGGTCTGGCTCTATAATCATGCCCCCATCGCTCCCCCTCCTTCCCTCTGCTGAGGAAAGGTCACGGGAAGCAGCTTACACAAGCCAGATGAGGTGGAGACCAAATCGGGACCAAGATTATGTGCCAGGGACTTAAAAGGAGGAGCAGAACGGCAAGTAACGCTGGTGCGTGATTTCTGCCTGTTTACTGCCCTTCCTTTCATCCCACAAAGCCCTGGCCATGTCAAATTAAGAATAACTTCTGGTCCCCCATGCCAAGCTTTCCAGCACATGTGGCCAAGCTGGCCCCTGCTTGGCCAGAAAGGTTTGGGTGTGCTTATAGCTCTTCCAAGCTGGTCCAGACCCACTCAAAATGAAAGGGAAGGTGGATGCTGAAAGGGAATGGGAATGCATGGCTGGCCCTCCTGGCAGGGGGAAGATGGGGATTTATCCCCTGCCAAAAGAACCTCTGACCACAGAGCCCAGACCACCAAACCACAACGCTGGCTATAAGAGCTGGATCTAAGGAAGAACCTCCCTCCAACCCCAGGTGCTCTAGACACACCCCAAGCCTGGCATTTGCATTGAAGACCACCCCTCTGCATTTTGCCTCCACATAAGTGGGGCTATATCAGAGACTCACAAAAACTGCTGACCACAGATCTCTTACTTCTCTCATGCCTTACACTTCCCCTCCCTGGACTCATCACATCACTCCCTGCTGCACACAAGAGGCTTTTTGCCCTGTGCAGCAGCTAAGCCCATGCCAAGTTACTGCAAAGTTTGCTGTGACACAGAGCAGTTGAGCATAAGGCCAAAGAGATTAGAAATTGCACTTTATTTTATTCTCTTATAAACTGGACCATTGCAGCTCATTCCTACTGCCTCTATTTGCATCTTTGCTTTTAGGCAGCTGACGATTGATGCTGCACATTGGCACTGGGGGAGAATGTACATCTCTAAAACACTTTTTCAATCCCATTTTGATATTTATCTATACAAATATCTGTATAAGGACCAGTATTTCACAACCTTGTATGCCAAGAGAACAGAACAGCTTTATTTGCTAGCAGTCAAAAAATGCAAATTCCAGCCACAGATTGTTTGCCACCTTGCATGGGATTTCCTACACTGCATTTCTCACACTTGGGCTCCCTTCTGTGCTGGGGGGAGAAGGGGAGCAAACCCCACAATCTCCATGGGACGGCTGTGTTAGGATGGGATGGGATGGGATGGGATGGGATGGGATGGGATGGGATGGGATATGATGGGATATGATGGGATATGATGGGATGGGATCGGATGGGATATGATGGGATGGGATGGGGTGGGATGGGAAGGGATAGGATGGGATGGGATGGGATAGGAGGGGATGGGATGGGATGGGATGGGATGGGATGGGATGGGATGGGATGGGATGGGATGGGATGGGATGGGATGGATGGGTCTCACCTTCTGGAGGCACTGTCCAACTCAATCATAAAAGGGTTTCCATCCTGAACCTCACCATCAGGCCAGGAGTAAGAGATCAGCAACATTAGGGGCATTTTGGGGAACAGTTCAGAGATGAGTCATATTAGCAAAGCCCCCATCCTCTCCAGCACTTCCAGCATGGTGCTTGTGGTCTTGAAGAAGCCCATGAGGCAAATAAACTCCCTCTGTTTTTTCCTATGGTTTTTATTCCTCTGCTCTGCTAACAAAGGACTGGGAAATATATCGACCTGCCCCAGCAAAGAACTCAAATCATGTTTTCAGTGGTAAAGGTACATAAGACACCTATGAATTACCACTACCAGAATCAAAAGTAATCCTGAAACACCAAAACCATTGCTATATTCAGGTAGATTTCAGAACATTTCATAGAATCATATCATAGAATCATAGAATGGTTTAGGTTGGAAGGGACCTCAAAGATCATCTAGTTCCAGCCACAAGAAACAAGGTAGAAATGTGTGTAATAAGCAAGCAAATATTTAATTATTAATAATTCATATTTTCAAAATGTAGGTCTGATTTTTTTTTTATTTTTAAATAAATAACATATATGACTTCAAATTTTGAATGAGGATAGTTTCCATTTTAAAATGGACCCGGAAGGATGAAAGCTATGAATTCAAAAGGCTGAAAAAATCTTCCATATGATGCAAACCAGCTCACTGCTGGCTGAACAGAGAACCACCAAGGTGTATTTCAACAACAGAAAAGATGACCTAGTCTAATCCACATCGACCTCCTTCCAAAACCAACAATTTCCAGCACTCCCAGTGGGAATCCCTCTTTGTCACTGCCGTGTGGTGACAGAAATCTCCGCTACCATCAACCTTGGTTGGAGAAGGACAGACCAAGACACTGCCACATCTGCTCCCTCATTGCACTTGTGGTTTTCCACTTCTCACCACTCACGATTGGTAAGCAACTTTCCCAGCCTGACAGCGATTGAGCAATGCCTTGGGGTTGCAAACCTTGGAGCCCAGTGCCTTGGGGACCACCTGTGCTCCTACAAATGAAGGCAGCAGAGGGTCGGGATGATTTGCCGTAGGTTATGTGATTAAACAGCAACTCTGAGTTTGCAATGCTGTCGATCCATACCTTTCATCAGCATTTAATTCACTGAAAAAAAAAAACCCAACATCAACAACAACAAAGCCCCACACAACCCACACCAACCCTTAAAAGCTTCGGAGTTGCATTTCTCGTGGCTGCAATAATACTTACAATATGGACTCTAGCAGCTTTTTATGTAACTGCTGCTCTTAATCAGCTCAGTGTTAGCAGCTCTAACCTGCTCTTCCTTGATTTATTTTATTTTATTTCTAAAACAAACATAGATTTACAATCTCTCTGATTTCCCAGCTTTTATGCCACTCCACTGAGGCGCTTTAAACATCTCATTTATCTCCCATACGTTGGGAAATTACAACCCCCTCCTCTCCAAAACAAACAAGCAAGGGAAAAAAACCTCCAGCTAAAATCTACACAGTTGGGAAGTGTTGATTTAAACAATAACCCTGAAACAAGATAGGGAGAGCCGCGAACACGAAAACAGACTTTTATTTTCCCTTTGCACAGATCGAGCTGTGAGGTTGTTTGCGTCAAATGTTGACTTGTTCCAAGGCAGCATCTATTTATATGTTGTGGAACTGCAAGGAAGCAGTGTGAAATAATAATTTTCAGTCTTTTGGGAAAGACCGCACCGTTCCATTTGTTTTAGCACACGTTTTCCACCACGTTTTTCCACTTCCACGTCTGTCCTTCTGTGAAAGCTGGAAAGCATGGCAGTAATATTAAGGATTGGACTGCCCAAGCGAGGTTTGGATAGGAAATACATGCTAACATTTTTTTCTGATCTGTATCATTTATGAAGAAAATCCTTCCCTAATTAGACGGACGATTTAAGCTGTGATTGCTAACGATGGATGTTTGCTGAATACAAAGGGCTGTGCTTAAACAGAGTGCCCACGCATTTTGCACCAGGGAAAGCAACTCTGTGCACCAACGTTGGAATCTGTTTTGCTATTGCTATTTGTTGATTTAGATGCCTATGTGTCTTTCTCTCATTTCTCTTTAGTCTACATCATACTAATATACTCACAATACTAATACAAAGCTTTCTCTTCCTCATTAATATTTTGTAAAATGTAAGCAAACAACTCACATTTTTCCATGAATAAAAGGGATAACGTTCCCTTTCTCAGCATTATCTCCAACCTCTGTTGTTGGGTTTTTTTTCTTCACTCAAATGATGTTTTTATTTACCCATGGCAAGCTGTGTAAAATTACCAGTGGAAAACACTCCTCTGCTAGATGCATCAAGTCCCTACTAGCAGTCAAGGTTGGAATTCTGAATCCAAGATAACCTCCAAACACCAAAACTGTTCCCTGTAGTTTTTTGCAGCAGACCCAACAATTCAACACTCCCCCCTTGAAAAGAGAAAGCGATCAAACCCCAAAAGTCTCCTTTGTGTCAATGGGGCGTAGGGGGACAGTTACAAATCTAAGCTCTCCATTCCAGCGCACATCCCCAGATGTAAATAAGCACACAAGCATGTTGCTACATATTTTTACTGAAGCAATTACCGACAGCCTTATCAGCGGCGCGTTCCGCACGGCGCGCATTACTTATCCGTTGTGCCCTCTGCTGGATGCTGCACACAAGGCAAGCGCTATTATTTCCAATTAATTTTTGGCATCATCACTTGGCATCCGCTTTAGGAATGCAAAGCGTGAAATTTGTAGTAGCAGGTTTAATATTTGATCCAGCCAAAAATATTTTTGCTACAAGGACTTACCTTTGGTGGTGTTTTCCTCCCCTGCCCCCTCCTCTCCGTGCTGCCGAGCCTTGTTTGTGGTCCAAACTCAAAAATCTGCCACCGAACGCCGTACGTGGCAGGAATAATTTCATGCTGTGCAAAATTTGTTTCATTTCACATCCTGTAAGAATAATTACTTAGCATAATGCCACTTAAGCTGCGTTTCTAGGTGCAAACATTAAGGAAATGGTAAAGAGCTTGATCCTGGTTGGGAGAAAAAAGGGCATTTAGGGGTTGGTGGGGTTCTGTAAAGCTAGATGTTTTTAATGCCAGGGACAACAAGCAGAATTAAAATGTCATAAGTGCTATCACCAAATTTAAAAACACAATAAAATTGGGCACCTCGATAGCACACTGCCTTCATAAATACAGGACAGCGCTCCTGGTCTGTATTGCCTCAAGTTTCCTGTGTTTTCTGTAATTAGGTTTATTTGAAGGTGACAATTGCCCAAGCAGCCCCGAATAAAAGAGCAAGGCAAGAAGCTCATGTCATGTTACTGACCCATTTTTACATAGAGAACAGGACAAAGTAGGTTTGGAGGAGACTTGATGTGGCGTATGAGAGGGGTGTGTTGAACAAATTTCAGCATAAGCACCTTAGTACTTCAGGGCACTGCGATACACAGTACCAAGGAGGCTCTGATCTTCCCTCTGGACCTCCCAAAAGAGGAAGAGTTTCTCTTTGTTGTAGGCAGTTACTCAAGGTTCACTCTGTAAAAATGGACTTACCTCCATCAGAATCAATCTGCAGTGAAAGCCAAGGGCAGCTTGGCCTAATTGAATAACCTCAATTTTAAGGACCAAAATTAAAATTCTGATTCTTACTTTTCCTTTCCTAAATGGTGGTAAGAAATAATCTTCAGTGAAGAACATCTCCCGAGAAGCACCTTATTGCCTCATGCTTTATCCATCAGTGACAACACTCCTGTGCACCAAGTAGCTTCATCTTCCTCAAGGCCATTGTGTCTCTTCCTTACTTGTAGTGGGGCCAACAAAGACTTACAAACATAAATTCACTGACGACTGTTCCGTTTGCATTGAGTTGGTTCAACCTGACAAAAGACACATTCTCACATTTGTTAGGAACGGGCTGAGGATGTTCTCTGGATGGAAACCACCACCAGAATGTGCTACCTCCAACCTACCCACAACCAACACAAATTGTGGTCACGGCCTCAAACCTGCCAGATTTCAAGAAGCATTTGGACCACACTCTCAGAAACACAGTTTGGATTTCGGGTGGTGCTGTGTGGAGCCAGAGGTTGGACTCATTGAACCCTGTGGGTCTCTTCCAACTTAGGATATTCTATGATTGCATGAAATTCCCTCACTTCCACTCACCTGAAACAAGTTATTTCAATTCTTACTCATTCTTGTTTTCACTCTATTTTGAACAGGCCTTTTGTGAAATGTCAGGTTTGAATATAGTAGAGGAGTCAAGAGGCAGCAAGGGAAAAAATTACAAATTTTAGGAAAAAATGGTAACAATTTGGGCACACAAATTGTTCTGCTTTGTGGTCTGAATTAGGCAGCAGACCCTCCCCGAGGAGGTTTCATCATCAGCAGTTCTTCAGATAAGCTTTTTATACTACTTTGTACTTTTACTATACACATTGAACAAAGTGGTTTTGATGCTAAATCAAAGGCCAAGACAAAGAGGAGCAATAAACAAAAGGCTCCCAAGCAATCTAAGTGGAGGGCTTCTTCCCCTTCAATGTGTTTTTCCCTCCTGAAAATTGGCAAGTTGCTGCCCCATCTGACAAGCAGCGTGTCACAGTTGTCCAAAACCTGCTCAACTACTCATGCACAAGGGGCAACGTGTGAAGGATGCAGTGCCACAGGCGCTCCTTGTCCTCTCTGCAGGGCCCTTGGTGGTCACAAAGCATGGTTGCTCCATGTACCAACCTGGCAAGGGCAGTGCTGCAAGCGCTCGCTCTCCAGCTTTGCTGGGCAGATCTAAACCAAACAGCCTTTCGGAGGGTACTGACAAGGACATCTTCATCCCCTGCTGTGAGCAGAGCAGCTTTAGTCTTTGTTTGCTCTCCTAGCGCTGTGCCAAGCTCCAACTCTGCAGGTCCCTGGGGTGGGCCGCAGCCAGGCCATGCTGAGGGCTTCCCATCCCCATAGGCATCACTCGGAGATGCCATCTGTAACATGGGTGCTTTGTTTCCTGAATCTTAGAGATGTGGAGGCTGGGGAACATAGCAATCGGGTTTTGTGCTCTCTACCCCCTGCCTCAGGCTGAGGTGGCCCACAGCACTTCCACTGGATGAAATGTTTATATGACCCATCAAATTTTATTCATTTTGAAAGCGCAGAAGGGAAGAGGGGGAAGTTGGGCATTAAGTACATTCAAATTAACACAGCATTTACCCAAAGCAGCATAAGAAACAAGAACACAAAAGCAGTTCCGTTCTGAAGCACTTCCTACCTGTAACTCATTTCTCACCAAACCCAGGGATGAATCAAGGGCACCAGCACTGTCCCTGGGCATGCTGTAACTTCAGCACCACTTTGCTTGACAGTCAAGCGGCTGCAAGCCATCCCAAATACCTGTGCCACCCTACAGACCCTCTCGAGGCTGACCCACGAGCCTGGTAATGCATGTGTGCGTCTGCAAGGCACGGGGATTTCAGCTGTGTTTCAGGATGGATCGCTCTGCTCAGCGTCCGGCTCCGCAACTCTCCTTTCAGCTGCAAATATAAGTTACCGGCATCTTGACGAAGGCCAAGCCCGACGATTTAGCAATTGCCTCCCTTTATTTCTTTTTAAAGACCGCGCTGAATCACGATGGGATTTGGGGGTTTTGTTTTAATGGCAAGGCAAGAATTCGCTGATCCTCCCCACGGCGAAGTTACTTTCAAGTCAGCGAAAGTTCTTGGCCCACGATGAAAAGTCTTTGCCAATTAGCGCTCAACAACCTCAATTCATCCCTCCTGGTTCAAGATGAGTAGGAACCTAATAAGGCTGTGATAAAAGGGCAAAAGGCACCGAGTACCCAAAGGGGATTAATGGGCTCTTCCATTTATTTGTCTTCCCAACAGCTGAACTGTTACAAGTATTGACGGGCTTCAAACGGCCCCGCGCCCGACGCAGCCCCAATGGCCACCTCCAGCCCCAGCCCCGCAGGGCCAGGGCTTCCCCCTGGGCGATGCCAAAACCAACAAAGCCCCGGGGATCAGGTAATGAAACTTCAGCTTTTCCCCCTTTGAGATTTATTTACTGGCAGCTGACAAGGGGCAAATTCAGCGCGGATTGTGTAGCCGAGGCCCTGTCAAGCCTTCAGAGGCACCCTTATGTCGAATCACCTTCCTGACTGGCATGTCGCTGAAAAGCCCTCGGCGCTGGTCCTTAACAGCTCCCGACAGCACAAAGGACACTCCAGACAGATGCCTACATGGCATCCTGCAGCATTTTAAAAGAGAATTAGTGGTTTTAATTATGGTCGTCGTATGAAAGGAAACCATGCAAGCTCCGCAGGAGACCTTTGATCAAACCCTTTTGCTAGCACAATGCCGCGGAACTGTGACTATTCCTAGCAAGGGGCCTTTTCTCGCTGAATGACTCACCAGTGATCTTTGAATGCAGACAAGTTCCTCGCCCTCCCTCTTCATTAGCGAGCATTTCTATACAGGCCCTATATAGCGCACGGAGTCTAGGAGCTATACAATGGGGGGGAAAAAAAGGATCCCTACAGATTCTGGCCTCCTCTTAGGAAGTGCTGAAGGACTCTGAGTGACTTTATTCATTAAAACAGGTTGCTATTAATTAACTGTCATAATAAAATAAAGAACTATTATTTGCATTTCTTAGTGCGCTCCCTTTAGTAATATGTATAAAAAGATGCTTGTAACAAAAATGAATTTATAAGGGAGAAAAAGCCCTCTGAAGTCTCCCCCCCTTCACTTTTTTTTTTTAAGGCCCAGGCAGCAGGAGTCTGACTAATTATTAGGGCTGGTTCTGCAAGAGAACAAATAGAGGTAAAACACAAATATGAAAGTAATTAGGAAAATGCAAAATCCTGTTTACTTGGCAACCAACGCATGCAACTGAGACTAACGAAGAGCAAATCAGCTTTGCTTGTTTGATAAACTTAGGGGTGCCACCTAAGAGGAGCTGATAAAAATTAAACTTCTGCCAGCATCCCTCAGCACTGCCTTTCAGCAAACGGGCTTACTAACACACAGGGCTTCGTCTGAAAGCACCAGCAAATCTAATTGGAACAGATTCACAGGAGGAAATCTCACACTTCCTTCTCCGTTAAACGTTTTCACCTTTGCAATCTGCCATCGGTGATACCTTCCAGCTGAGCATCCAGCACAGCCACCCGTGTTTGCACGTGCAATTCATAGGCTAGCAGCGCTCACAGATGCAAGCATTTCTGGTCTCCTTCCCTAAAAAACAAAACATCAACACTTCCACTGCTGCTCACACCTGGGAATGCGTGTGGTGGGAAAGTTCTGCTTGCAGTTTGCATTGCTGCTTTTTACAATACACGGTGATACATCACTTGAAGCAGACTGCAGCTTACATACCTTTGTGGAGCCCCTCTTTTCTCCCAAGCAGATAGTAGAATTCACAAAAGCTGCCAATTATTTCAAGACTATGCAGCTAAGGAGAGGCATCGAATCAAGATAAAGAAAACTCTTGGCTCAATATATTTGCTTGAATGGATTCTCAATAATGCAGGTAACAAAAGCACTCAAAAATTGGATTCCTAATGCTTTTCTGCCAGCCTGAAGGACTGATTCTGAGAAGTGAGAAGAAAGTCAGCCTTGAGAAAGCTGCATGGAGGAATGTATGACATTCTCTCCCTCTGTACAAACACTTCTGCAGGAACTGACAAAAAGGAAGAGATTTAAGTGAGGAACAGTCGACCTGAAATGTAGTCAATTACAACACAAAGAGTTAAAAAGACACCCCTGAACTGCTCTTCTTCACTCTCCCCTTTGCAACCCACAAGCCTGAGTTTTATTTTTCTTTTTCATTGGTCATTTCTTATCTGCTGCTTGGACAGGAATTGATTCATAGAAGGACAGGGGAGAATTGCTATGGAAATCATTGGAATGAAAGGGAGAAAAACAAAGAAAAAAATAAAAGAATCCAAAGAGCAGTTTGATTTTTATACATACAGCACTCAATGAAAGTGCTCAAGTTTTCCCACAATGAGTTAAAGGGACCAACAAAAAAGTCATCTTCTCTTGAAGGGATCTGTTAAGTTCAGCAAGTACACGAGCACCTAAAACTGCCCCTATCCATGTGCACAGCACAGCACATCCAGCACTCAAACTACACACCAAGTTCTGCAAGAGAGCATCCCCACAAAGCTCCCAGCAGAGCCACCCAGCAATGTGATCCTTACAGAAATCCTTCTGCCTTCTCCAAAAAGTTTACTAACCCAAATGCACCCCAGGACCGACAGCAGTTTCTCTCCCATAAAACCACCATGCTGAGATTTCAGAGGATGGAGGAGCAAAGTATGAAAACTTTGCCAAACATGCACTTCCAGTAACACCACCAGAGTTCAGCGTCTGTTTTAAGCCTTTCTAAGACATATTAACTGACAGAACCTTGAAAGACAAGCTATTTCATGTCATTCTTTGGAAAATATGAAGCTGAGCTCTTGGGAACTGAGTCTTCCTTAGCTTTTGGGGAAGAATGGAAAGCAGGATGGATGTCAGCACTGCAGCCTCCCTACCCCAGACTCACACAGCACAGGAGATGCCATGTTGCTGCATACAATCACGCTGGTCTGTGAAGAAAAATATAAGTTACTCACTACAGGAAAACCAATGCAATGAAGTCTATCACAGCATAAAATCCCAGTGCAATGAAAACAGCCCTCCTTGCAGTGAGCTGGGTTTGTCTCCACCAACACCATCACCCCATACCAGTGGCTGCATTTGTTCCCAGGGGGTCATTTTGGCAGCAGCACAGAGGCACAGCGAGGGCATGGAGGGCACCTGAAACAGCACACAGTCATGCTCCTGCAAGGGCTCCATACTGCATGCTTGTCCTGATGGAAACCCACGTACCCAAGCTGCCCCATGACTGTAAAAATGCACAGACACACAGTCTAAGGAAAAATGTAGTAAAACTCTTTGCTTGACAACAGCAGCGATGTTTAAGGGCAAAACATATATTTTTGCATCTATAAACCATCTATAAACATCCATAAACAGATCTAAATGATTTTCTCAGTGCTGCCTTTAGGAGGAAACTCTCTTCTTGAAACACCGCATTTTATTTTGTGTTGAGCTTTCTTCACATACAAACTGTTCATTTGGCAACAGCAATCGGATACCAAACAACAGTACGCTCCTGCAGAGCCCTCTGCTCTTTTTGTCACCTTTTCCCAACATTCTCACATTGGCTGTGACCAACTCAAAGCTCTGGACCTGTCAAAATCCTCAGCACCTCAGAAGGGGCACAGTGGAACAGGCACTACCCAGCTTGCCGCTTCAGCTCAGCTTTCATTTCCCTCAGCCCCTGCAGTTCCTTCTGGAGGTGGTTCACAGCCTGTAGGATATCCTGCCGCTGGGGATCATCTTCTGCTTTCTGGGTGTAGAGGAGGAAATGTTTAACAGTTTCGGAGAGCAATGCCTCAGGGTCCTCACCCACCCGATGGAGACGCAACATTCTCTCGCAGGCTATCGCGTAGTTTTTGTGCCAGTTCACTGGGTGATGAGGATGAGAGCTGACAATTTCTTTGTAGGACTGTTAAATGGAGGAAAAAAAAAAAAAAAAAAAAAAAGAAGAAAGAAAAAAAGGGGACAAATTAAGCAAACAAAGGGGACCAACAGCTCTTAACAGTGCTTCAGAACTGCCCATAAAGGAACAGATGCTACTAAGATGTCTCCATCATCCAGAGTCAAAGCATTTCTGAAACTCACTCTGTTTGCCATGTGATGTGTGGTAGTGTGAATCCAAAATCCAGGGATTTTGTGCAGCAGCTGTTTGTTTAGAAACATTACAGACAATTGAGGAATTGAGATAACCCCAGAGCACATTATTCCCTTTCCCAAGAGGGAACCAGACTGGGCAAAGATGGATTTCCCTGCTGTGCCTGCAAAAACACTGACTCAGTGTTCCAGGAGATTGGGACACCTTCAACGGGATGTGAGCAGTTTGAATCCTAGGGTTGCCTGGGTTGCAAAGGAGCACAGTGCTCATCCAGCTCCAACCCCCTGCTGTGTGCAGGTCACCAACCAGCAGCCCAGGCTGCCCAGAGCCACATCCAGCCTGGCCTTGAATGCCTGCAGGGATGGGGCATCCACAGCCTCCTTGGGCAACCTGTGCCAGTGCCTCACCACCCTCTGGCTGAAAAACTTCCTCCTAACATCCAACCTAAACCTCCCCTGCCTCAGTTTCAAACCATTCCCCCTTGTCCTATCACCATCCACCCTCACAAACAGCCGTTCCCCCTCCTGTTTATACACTCTCATCAAGTACTGAAAGGCCACAATGAGGTCTCCCCGGAGCCTTTTCTTCTCCAAACTAAACAAGCCCAGATCCCTCAATCTTCCTTAACAGGAGAAGAGTTTGCCTAGGAGCGTTTGCTAAGTGGCAATATTGATAAGCTCAACATCATGCCTGGGAACTTCATGGAACAGAACAGCAAAAATGACAGCAAAATGGGCAAAACTTTAAAGGAAGCGATTTACAGACTGTTTGCTGGGGTATAAAACATCTCCTCTCTGCTGACACACACTGATCGTTTCGTGCATCTGCTGGCATCTCTGGCAGTGCAGTATTTATTGAGATACCTACACCAGCTTACGTGTGTCATTCTCTGCTGTGAAATGCAGCAGAATTAATTTGCAGTGAGAAGACTGTCGGATTTTACACTTGCTGGCTCAGATGCAAGACTGTGTAATGACAGAGAGGACAAGTGCATAGAGGGGACTTTAGGACAAGCAATCTCTTGGCATGGGTTTGGAGCCCAGCGCAGACAACATAATTATAGCAAAAGGAGGGTGTTGACTGGTTAGCTTTTGGCATCCTCTGTGACCAAGAGGGCAAGCAGGAATGGATAAAATCCCTGAACAAATCTCTTTGAATCTGCTATGCTCCTGATTTGGATGAATGAGAGAGAATGCAGATTACAGGACAGCCTATCTAGATACACCGTGATATTTCCATGTGGTCAAAAGAATTAAAAAAAAAAAAAAAAAAAGGATGGAGACTGCAGACAGTATTCATAACAAAATGTACGACTTACAGTGTATGCCAACGTGTACAGCTGTGCTTTCATTTCTGCAGGCACACTGGCAGTTTCTGCAAGGCCAAATATAAAGAAAGCTGTTTTCATCCTAGGAGAATAAGAAAAGAAAACACCTTGTAGCAACTGCTTAACATAACCAGCTCACATCTCCTGATCACGTCTTCAACATGTCCATAAAGCTCTTTAATTGTATGGGACAGTAAACAAGATTTTTTCAAGTCACCAGTGATAGAGATTTCTTTCCACGGTATGCCCAAACTACCCTCTGTTCTTCAAGATGCTTTGAGCAGAACCTCTAAGTGAATGAAATCAGTGTTTTCCTTCTGAAGTTTGGCACATTAAGATCCAATAAGGCCATGCACTATCAAGCTGCCTGCTTTGGTGTGTATTTCCACGCACTGGGGAGCAAAGGAGCATCACCTGGCTTGCCACATCTCCTCATTGGCGACAGCTTCCCAGGAAGAGGGCTTGAAACTAAACGGGAATTAAAACAAAATTCAGCCATCAGATCCATGTCATTGTGTTTTGCTCACTGCACAATCATCCCTTCTAACCCAAGCACTGACAGACCTCCCAGGCAGCAGAAAACCTGTCATGAAGCCTATGGCTCTGACAGCAGGGAATTCAGCTGATCCTCAGTCATTCATAAAACTTTATCCCTCTCCCTGCACAGGGGGAGCCTCTGGTGTTTACATCAGGTGTTTCACAGCATCCCAGCTATCCACAAAGTGAGAGATGATTTTTACCATCCCATCATAGCTCAGTCTACAACATTTAAAGCTCTGGGTGTCCCATGTCTTCAATGGTTTTGGGCTCCCAATGAAGTTTTAGGATCAGAATTGGACCTGACAGTTGACTAGAAACCTCTATTTTTAACACTAGCAAAAAACAAAAAGCACATGCAGAGATATCGTGTGTTCCAAAACATAAAGCATTAAGATTAAAGCTCAAATTTCTCTAACACTGCAATGGATGTGGTTATGAGGAATAGGAAGCAGGAAGACACAGAGCTGTGCTTCTGCCTCTTACCTCCCATACTCTTCAGTCCAGTTATAGAGATTTCTTGTCAGACGAATCCACTCTGCTGGGTCAAAGACAGCATCAGAAGGAACCAACTTCTCACAGGTACCCCATGGCCAAAGCGAGTAACTCCTCTTCCAGGTTGAGTCCCCTTCATGAAGACCTATGCAGACAAACACTTCTTTACTGCCAAAAAACGGAACAAAGAGAGGAATGGTGAAGCCATGTCAGAGGCCCTGGGCAATCCCACGTGCTTGAGCTGCCCACCCACCCCATGTTGGTGCAGCAGACAGGTCTCAAGAAGCACAACTGTAGACGTCTCTGTTCAGTGAGGGGAAGCTGAACCAGATGAGCTTTAAGAGTTCCTTCCAACTCAAACAAATCTATGATTCTATTACTTCCTGCAGCACAGAGCATCTCGCATCAGAACGTCTCTGGGGCAGTCTGAAGAACAGCTCTGTGGGCACATAAGTACCTCCATGGTACTGCACACCTTGTGCAGCAGAGCAGGAGGGACATCCAGGGGAGATGTTCTCCCGTGTCACACCTTACATCTGTGCCAGAAGTAGGAGAAGCCCACTTTGTCCCAGTGGCACCTGGCCCTGCTAGTCTGCCTCCCCACGCTCGCCCCAGCTAGTCTAAATGCAGATGCTATTCTTATTCATGGGAGTATCTAATCCTTTCTCCACTCTTACTAAGCTATTTTTATATGATGATTATTCCTGGAATACATTCATTCTATGCTAATCACTTGGCCACAATGTTCAGGAAGGAGAAGCTGCAGCAATTTACTCTCCAACCATCATCATTCTGAGTACACAGGAATGTTTCTTTTTTTTTTCTTTGTGACGAATTGTGTCAGCAAAAGAAAAAAAAATATATCCATAAATATTCTCTGCCAATCACCTTCTTATTTTTCCTTCCTAAAATCCAAACTTACCTCAAAACAACGAGAGTATTATACCTTGTTCAGCAAGACATAATATTGTTCAACAACACTGAACAACATTATATCTGGATGGAGTTACTTCCGCACAGATATTTGCTTTAATTGCAAAAATAATCTCACCACTGGGGAGGAAGTCAGTAGAGAAAATTGGTCTTTTGGATGCAGCACCAAGCTGTTCCATAAACAATTTCAAGAGAAAAAGGTTGAAGATTTTCGGAAAGCTGTTCCATTATGAAAGAAATGCTTACTGCTTATTCGCTTTGAGGAAATGGTGGAGATTAAAAGCAAGTGTCCCATCGGGTAATATTCCTTCCACAGGGTTCCACCGGTTCCCAGGAAAATGAACACCAGGTAAATGCTTTGCCAGCTTGGGTAAATACCATTCATAGGTCATCATCTATCACCAAAAACATTATCGTAATTAAAACAAGAAGCAGAGTTTCCATCCATTTTACACCAGCAGCTGTAGAAATGCCTTTCATGTGAGTAATGATTCCATTTATTCAGTAAGGGTTTCCTCTCATTTCAGCAATGGCCCGGGACCATGCCATCAGATCAGACCATCAGTGGCTTCCACTTGGAGAAACATGGTCATTGCCACTGAGGGGAAAAAGTCTACATAAACCCAAAATAGCTACAGCTGTGAGGAGACACAAGAGAGCTTTGGTTAGACATGGGGCATTGGGTGAGGCCTCCCCAACAAATCACAGTACCCTGTTGCAAAGCCAAGTGCAAGAATTATGTGCTAGTAGAAATGCAACTGTGCCTTTCTGCAAAGAGGATTCTTCTTCTTCCAGTACTCAGGAAAAACAAATACAACCACCACCCCAGGGGACACAGCATCTTCATTTGAATTAAAAGAAAAAAAATAAGTCTGCAAAAGCACCTTTGGTGGACCAGGATAACACAGGAGACCTCAGGAATTGGGCCTCAACATGGCAGAGCCCTTGAGAGAAAGCCCAAAGCCCCATTGCCCAAGGGCTGCTGGCTGACTCTCAGCCCTCCAGACTGCTCCCAACGTGCAATTTTCTGAAAACAGAAAGGATGAAGCTTTCTCAGCAAGGTAAACATCAGCCCTGTGCAACAACTGGATACCTGCCATGTTGCCTCATTCAGTATCACCTTCTGAACCTACCTCTTGGTCCACTAATGTGATATCTGGCCTCACTCCTTCAACATAATGCAGGTAACGAAGGGCGTTCCCGGGCAAGTCTCCTCTTAGCAAAATCACTGCACCCATTGGCATAGAGGACAGCAGGTTTTTTGCAAACTTATCAACAATGTAATTGTTGCTCTGATCACAATCACTGAAGAAAGCAGATGAAAAAAGAACATTTTAAAGCCAGGCACTTGCACGGTTTTGCCCATGTTTGGAACAATTTTATGCAATAGACATCCAGTGGTGAGGTCCTTCCCCTTTGTCAGATCTGGCTGAAAAGCATCATCTCCACTTAGAAGATACAAACACGAAGCCTTTAGACTGCTGTCCCCTAGAAGCTAGAACAAGAGACATGCCACTATGGTTTTGCACAGATACACACACAGTGCATGCATTCATCTTAATGCTGATCTTTTTTTCTAATTTTTCTTCTTGGACTAAACATAAAGATTTGGAGCTGGAAGTGCCAGTACACAGTAAGTATTTGAAACCCTCCCTACTCTTTTAACACTTTTAATTAAGCTGAGCCTTGTACAAAGCAAGGATTTCTGCCTATGGAGCCTCTGAGCTCAACACTTCACCAGTTGGTCAAGCTCCACCTGAGCAGCTGTACTACTATACTGATTTTTACCTAACCCACTGCAGAGTTCTCAACGTGGTTATGGAATAAGGAAGCCTTATATTATAAGATGTAATTCATTTAATAAAAGAAAGAAAAATTAAGAAAAAATACTGGGCAACTTGAAGCAAAGCATGGGAAGGAGAAGGTGATGCCCGAGGGGATGTCTTACCTATAGTTGGCCCAAATTTGAGCAGCAACGAGAGTCCCAGCAGAAAACCACTCCAGCCACGGCAGCACTCGGCTGCCCTGCAGCACAGCACCTCCAAGGGACGTGAGAGCAGCCAGCCCCAGCCCTGCCAGCACAGCCACAGCCACATTGCTCTGCATCCAGAACCGCTCCACCTAGGACAGAAGGCAATGTGGCAGTGCTTCCTTGGGATGCAAGCCTACACTTCTGGAGCAGGATATCTCCAAGCTGGAAAGCTCACAAATGAAGGGCAGACAGAGACAAGGAAAGGAGAAGTTTCTTTCCTTTAATCATAGAATGGCCTGGGTTGCAAAGGAGCACAATGCTCATCCAGTTCCTGCTGTGTGCAGGGTAACCAACCAGCAGCCCAGGCTGCCCAGAGCCACATCCAGCCTGGCCTTGAATGCCTCCAGAGATGGGGCATCCATAACCTCCTTAGGCAACCTGTTCCAGTGCCTCACCACCCTCCGTGTGAAAAACTTCCTCCTAATTCTTCCTTTTAACATACATCATCTATCTAAATACCCAGAGACCATATTTATGCTTCCCCAGTTAAAAGGGAACAGAAAATGTAGCTGTGTGCTTGCACCCTGTGCATCTCCAAGACAACCACCTGCTCTTGACTCGCAAGGGACCCAACAGCCAACGAAGCATGAAGGAGGCTGCTTCCAAAAACCAACACCCCAGAGCAATTTTCAGAGTGAAACTTACCACTCCCAGAAACAGAGGCTTTGTAACATCCAAATTTGCTCTCCAGGCGAAAAAGAGTGAATAAACACAGAGCATTCCAGCGAAGAGACAAATCACGGGTGATTTCTGTTGCTTTATCCTATAAAAAATAACGTAGCACTATAGTGGCATGATCAAAAGTAGGAAAAAGTTATATGTGCACGAAGACAGCTGTCTCTCTGCATGTCTGAATGCGTTTAATGCAAGGAGCTGGTTGGTTTTACCTTACTTTTCCAATTTATGAAACTTTTGTTTTTCAGAGCATGCAGCCATCAGGATCTCAAGATTTTTAAGGCATCTACAGAGTCACAGGGTAATCAGGTGCAGGGCTGTTTTGCTCTTTATCAATAACACAGGATAACTGCTGAAATTTCTGCCCAAGGAAGCAGAATAGCTCCATGTGGCACAAGGCAGAGAAAGCACCTAAAGCTCACGCTTGGCCAGTAAGGAAATGCAGGTGGGAGTAAATATTCCCCTCCAACTTACCGCAGTGCTGTGCTGAAACAGGCCACGAGTGCCAGGACAAGGACAGGAAGGGACAGCTCTGACCTCATCTGCTCCAGCTGGAAGCTGTGGGGAAATCAGTGCATGTCTGCATGACCCTCAACTCAGTGCCTGCACTCAGTGCAATAAGAGAACAGGGCAGCTGTACGGAGCACCCCTGTTCTGCTGGGGTTGAGTCTACCAGAAACAGGAACAAGCCAGGATTTTGAATCCCCAGCAGTGGAATAGTCATGATTTTACTCACACCAGCATATCTCTCATACTTGATCGAGTCTCGGACTTGGCCTGGATTAAAAAGAAAGAAAGAAAATGAGAAATTCACACACTGACTGGGGAAAGGAGAAGTCTTCCCGCTTTCTGTCTGCAGAACCCTGAGTGTAAAGGGCTGCTCTAGAGCTCTTTCAAATGGTACCACACTGATCACAGGGGACAGGAATTGCTTAAGCAAAACCAAAGACAGCAAACTACTCCAACGTTCACTGCAAAATTTTCCTCCATTTTTTTGTTTTACATTTTTGCATGGTTCACCACCCAGATGAACCCAACTCATTACCTTGTGACCAGAGCACATCATATGGCTTAGCTGTGAGCTCCACTAAAAGTGCACGACTGGGGGCACCTCATGGGCCTCAATTTCTACTTCTTTACCTACTTGGAGAAGACCTCCACGGTCAAGTCCAACCTTAACCCTCTCCCAAGATGCTCACTGCCCACGTCCCTCTGTGCCACATGTCCACCATTCTTGAACACCTCCAGGGACAGTGCCTCCATCACTTCCCTGGGTATGATTCAGGAAGTCTGGAAGGTGTATTTAACCTCAATAAAAATGGAATATTACGTTCCATTTAAAAAATAGTTAAGAACATAAAAGTGTCAGAGGATGGCTCTGGCATTAGCCCAACCAGCATTAGGACCAAACACTTGGATTTTGCTGCATGTACTGCTCCAGTTTCAGACCAGTTCAACATAAATGTGGTGCAGGATTACACACGGCCCATCCTTAAGCCTCCTGAACATCAATTTGAATTCATCAGATCTAATGGAGAAAGCAGTCGAGAGATTTGTATGCATTGGCATTGCTCTGCCCAACAGAACCTAGTTCTCAGGAGAGGTCTGGGAACAGGACAACAGGGAAGTCTCAGAAGTCCTTCAGAGGGTGGACCTTATCTCTGTAGGAGCACAATGCTATGTAAAACACAAGCCTTTCTTTTATTCCCAGCATTCTGCATTGAAAACTCTGAGACAAAATGGCCACTGCTCTCCTTGGGTAGCCAGAGCTCAGTTTGGGTTGGAGCAGAAAGATGCAAATCCTACACTCTGCACACAGTTATATGGTATCTCCCTCTCTTTGCAAGAGCACAAAGCAGACAGAATAATTCAGAGCAAACGATTCTGAGATTCCCCCAAACCTACCATTCACTTCAATGCAACATTACTGAGATGTAAGTTAGAGGAATCTCTTTTAAGGTTAAAGCAATGAAAAATTGCTTGCAGCCTCTTTCAATAGCTGGGTTTAAAATGATTTAAAAAAAAAATAAGCCAAATATTTGTCTTAAAATAAGAAAAACACAAAACAGGTGTTGCCATCTCTCTCTAGCAAGACTTGGTCTTTGGGTTTTTATAAATATGACACATGTGGACAGCCCCTGGTAAATAGCACAGCTCATCCCACAAAGACAAAGAGGATCAGGTCTTGCTTTCCCAGCCATCGAACCCACACCCAGAAAATCCGACAGATCCAAAGGTCAAACTCAGGAAATGATTTTTTAAAGCAATTTCCAATTTTTTCACCTCCAGGCTATTTAACACCACAAGCAGAAAGGTTCTGCTGCCGCATTACTCAAAAGAAAGCCTTGTAGAAAATGATCTTTATTTACCAGATTGAATGTCCCATATTCCTCCCTGAGAAAGTGGGTCAAAAATCCTTGAAAAGTCGTCTGGTCTCCCCATGTCCAACGGGCTCGATTGAGGTAGGACGAAGCCGGCAGATAGAGATAAGGCAGCAAACCAGCCAAGAAGCATAAACCCAACTTCAGCAAATGGCCTAGGGACAATTCCTGCACCAAAATATGTCATATTGCATAACAATGTTTATTTTAGTTTAATCATGCTGGAACTTCAAGAACAGATAAAGAAAAAACATCAAATATATTTACACAGAGCTGATCTCTCAATTTATAGTAAGTCCCTACAAAATGCTATGTTAAACCTTATGATTTTGTGGATTACTAGGAAACTGCATCAAACTGATCTCCTTTGCATGGCAGGGTGAAATTTAAGTGAAGCAAATAATATTAGCTAGGACTCATGAGTATCATACTCGTTGCATCTTTCACATTTAAATCATGGCATGACATGCATAGATGGCTGAAGCACTGCAAGGCTGAGATAACCCACTTTGCAGCGATTAAGAGTTGGCTGGTATTCCATCTGGCAAAAAAAAAAATGCTGCTCTAGTACAACTACACACATCATCACCATCATCAGGAGTCAGTTTTGCCATTTACTTTATCATGATTACACTGGCTAAATTGGATAGGCCAACTTTTGGGGTGGGATTTTCAAGATTGCCTAAGGGGTCAGGAAGACAAGACTTTCAAAGGGACTTCTGTGCCTAACTCCTTTAAGTGCTTTGGAAAATCCCACCCTAGAATATTGCACGCTTGCTTTATCATTAGCCACCGTCCTGTCAATCAAACACTTGTTCAGAATTTGGGGTTATGTGGAATAGACACCATTCAGCATTCAGAGCAACAACCTACAGAACAGAGAAAGTAGCCTGATAAAGTTGGTGGCTAAAATTTCTTTAGAAATCCTTAAATTTATTTCTAACTGAAAGGCACTGGTTTTGATCAAATATCTTATTATTAGGTGGATTTCCGCAGCATGCTTTCCTGAACTGTCTAAAGTATTTCCCAGGAACATTACATTGCAACAGCATTCTCTCTGCTGGAAATCACAGAGGTCTGTGCACCTCCCTGGTTAAAAAAACAACTGTTTAAAGAAGAAAAATACACTGCATGAACCATCACTTTGGTAAAGGAAACAGGAAGGCTGCAGGGCTTTTGCTAGAAGGACTTTTGCATCAAGCTTGTCTGAACTGCATCTTATCTCTTGCTGCTCACACACTTCACTCTAGGCTTAGCTATAAGCTGTGCCACTGTGTAGAACCACACCTGATCTGCCAGGCTGAGGGTGTAGAAATACAGGTAGGAGCACCCCAGCACAAAGCTGCCCAATTGTCATCTGAAGGTAGAAGGCAGAGGGTACAGGTGGAGGTTTCTCTGGCCCACTTGTAAAGTGATATTAGTACTAAATCTTTTGAGATATGCAGCACTTTTTAGAGCAGAGTTCCTACAACATGTCTGCACCCAGCCCAACAAAGCCATCTGCAGAAGACCACCTACATCTGACAAGAGCATTGTAAAGTCCCTAAATGTTATCATGGAACCTCATCCAGATGGATGCACATCACCTTCCTGAGCCAGGTATGCAAAAAGGTGTCCTTGTTCTGCAATGAACAAGGAGATGACCTCCAGAAGTCTCTTCCAACCTCCAACTACTCTGAGATTCCAGGACATCTGACCACTTCAGGGCTTGTTGTCCACTGAAGGTCAGTTTTGCCTTGGTCTTCTCCAGCTGGCACAAGCCTGGTGCCTCACCTGAGAGTTCATAGAATTGGCTTGGGTTGGAAGGGACCTCAAGGATCATCATCCCCCTGCCACAGGTAAGGTTGCCAGCTGCTAAATCAAGTTTAACTAGATCAAATTGCCCAAAGCCTCATCCAATCTGGCCTTAAACACTTTCAATGATGGAGCATGCACAGCCTCTCTAGGCAGCCTATTCCAGCAGCTCAGCACTCTCTCAGTAAAGAACTCTTCCCAGTCATCTAATCTAAATATCCTTTCCTTTAGTTTAAAACCATTCCCCCTTATCCTATCACTACCTACCTGCATAAAAAGTTGATTTCCCTCATGTTTATAAACTCCCTTTAAGTACTAAAAGGCCTCAGTGAGGACTCCCTGCAGCCTTTTCCAGGCTGATCAAGCCCAGCTCCTTCAGCCTATCTTCATAGGAGAGGTGCTCCAGCCATCAGATCATCCTCATGGCGCCCCTCTGAACCTTCTCCAAAAGAGCCTCTTGCAGGACTCCAGTCCTAGTAGTGTCAGAGCTGGAGGCAACCAAACCTGGCACATCCCAGGGGCATGCTGAAGAGAAATGCATGAGATCAGCACCTGCAGCACCCTTGCTAATTCTTTGAGTCTTTGCTGGCAGCAGTCACACAATGATGGACAACAAGTCAATGCAGCTTCCATTTGCTACCACCAGGGAATCAACACAGAGCAACTCATCTCCAGTCATAAGCCAGTGCCTTAAAGCAAGCTAAAACAGCTGTGAGTCAGCAAAATACACACCGTCTTTCTGAAGAGCAGGAAGAGAACCCAAGGTACAATACAAGCAATATAAAGCACTATTGTGTGCTGATTGCACAAACTGAGGCCGCAGCAAAAGGCACCAAGTTTGGCGATCTGGAAGGGAAAAACAAACAAACACCTTATAATTGCTCTTTACAGTTTGCAAGAAGAGCCACACACCAAAGCAGCATCAATGCAGCCCAAAGCAGACATAGAGGATAAGACAAAACACACCTGTGAGCACTGGTTGGTTGTAATACAAAAAACACAGGTTACTTCAGTTAAGTTTTATGCCATAAAAATAATTACGCCATTTCTATGTATGAAGATATGATTTTATGTAACAGGAGTTAATTTCTTCCTCTTCTGCAGGCACAGATGGCTAAAGTCAGGGCTACACAAACTTGCTAAACAAAGGGAATTAAAAGCAGTATCACTCAGTAGCATAATTTCATTTCAGAACCTGTTTTCTGATAATAGAGGTAATGTGTTCAGACTATGCAGGGTATTTCTGGTACTCACTGAGGATTACTTAGCTTTGTTACCAGCACTCTGACCATCCCAGGCTGATGCTACAGAAAGCATCTCTCCACCTCAAGTGGCCGTAAGCTCTGCTCAGTCCTGCTTATTTCAGTCACTAGGTGACAATGGCATGTGAGGGGTAAACATTTGCCTTCATGTGGAGATGGGATCACCCAGTAGCTTTTAATTAGAATTTAACACTGGATGTTGCTTTGTCAAAAGAAAAGCCTGCTACAACTTCAAAAAAAAATCCTTGCGGTCTTCAGAGCTGCCCTCAAAGACTTGGGACACCTCAGTAATTCTTTGTGTATACCGGCGACCTGCAAACACACTGCTAAAGATGTTTCAGGCTGCATATTAGGAGCAAATTCTCAGAAAGAGTGATCAGGAACAGAGAGGTGGGGGAATCACCATCCCTGGAGGTGGTCCAGAACTATAGAGATGTGGCACTGAGGGCAGTGGGCATGGTGGGAATGGGTTGGGCATGGACTTGGTGATCTTGGAGGCCTTTTCCAACCTTAATGATCCTATGAAACGTGTCGTCGACTTGCTGTTTGTAGCCTGACCTCGTTGAGTTGTAAGGTGCTGGACACCCAAAAAAAAGGAAATAAGCTCACTGACTACTTCTGGACAACTCATTCGAAAATCCCATTGGAAACTGGGTGCGTCAAGCACAGGAGCAGCTTGGAAAATGCCCAACTCCATCTCCGTGGAGTCCAGTCTCTAGGGATCTCAGGACAGAATTGAGCAGAAAATAGGAGAAAATAAATAAATCCAATGATGAAACAAGGTTTCTCTAGCCAGTGACAACATGTGTTATTTGATAACTTGCAAAGCTGAGTAAACTACCACTATGGGCTCCTGAAATTCTAGGTTAGCCCAACAAAAATCCTTTTATTCACACAATTTATAGGAGTCACAGCAGGCAAGTCAGTAAGTAGAGAGGAGATCAGATGTTCAGGCAAAGTAAAGTAGAAAGAACAAGACTGGTGAGTAAAGCCATCTGACCACCTGATCTGCTCCCAAAGTAGTGAATACAGCATGAATTGTCCCTGTATTTAATAATGGTATTATTTTGGGGGTAGTTTTCATTTCGAAACAGTATACATTGAACTGCACAGAACTGACAGAAAAATTGGCCACTTCTGTTTTTCATTAGAAACGTGGGTTTCAGACTGGATGAATTTTTCTGTAAGACGTATCTATTTACCCTTGGGAAAAATAACAGTCCTACCAACAAAACCTTGAACACTCACAGCCTACTTTGAGTCTTTGATGCAGAAAATTAAACTTTGTGCTAAAACATTTAGATGAAAATGATTTTGCTTTTTCCATTCCTATCCTCTACGTGTAAAGCAACACAAAAATGCCCATCCAGCGTGTCCCAACAAAACCCTTAAGCAAAGTGCACAGATTTTCAAATGTTTGGCACTTCTGAAAATGCAGGTGGATCAAGGATCAACACGGCTGAATCCAGCCCCAAAATCTGCCCTCCCGTGCTTAACAAAACTGAATCAGGACTAAATGGATAGAAAATTAAACAGACTTATCATAACTGATTGAAAAATAATAATAATAATAATAAATTATTCACTTGGCTTGAGACGTTTTACCTTTGATCTCTCTTTTGCAGTGGATGCCTCCTCAAAATGCACGGTAAGAGCCATAAGCAGCCCCACAAACAGATTGTTTAAGCTAAAAACCTCCGCCGTGATGGACCACTGCCATGTTAGACGAGAAAATGAAAACACCCCCGCAGCAAGGATTCCTCCAGCATATGAGCCAGAAAGCCTGCAAACACAGATAACATGAAATCTTCTTTTCCAACAAAAAAAAAAAAGCCTACTTTATTGTCCTCTTTTTTTTTTTTTTTTTAAACACTGTAGCAGCAGAAATTATGACTGCCACCCAGCTTCCTTCCAAAACATTATATGGTTAATATGTCCCTAATAATTTCTTTGCAGAGAATTGCAATTAGGAAGAGCACACCTCAGCCATCCCGTCTATTTGCAAGGCACCAAATGCTGAACGGCTGGTGAGCCAAGCTGGGTTTTTCTCCACAAACACCACAAAAACTCCCAGTATTCAATTCAGTTCCAAAACCTTGATGAGCAATGACACAGCAGGTCATGGTACGCTGAGCCAGAGAGTCATGCCTCTAACGGGATGCTCTGTGCTGGAGGACACATGAGCAGTGATGCAGCCTTAAGTTCATTGAGGCCCCGCATAAAGAGTGGATTAGAGCTATTCATGATGGACAGCATTAGCAGAGCTTCCCTAAGGCACGTTGGACTGTCTCTGGGTTGGGCAGGGATTGCAGCACCCACAGCCCTGGGATGGAGAGGCACCCACCGGACAGTGGGAGAGGAGACAGTGGGTGCCATTTCCAGCTAGATGGACTTCAGCTCTTGTTCCCAAATGAGCTGGATGTTGCAGGTAGCCTGGGGAGCCCAGAGGTTGGATTTAGCCCAGGAAACCCATTGCACCCACTCCGCTGGTTGCATTATGTGCTCTGCTCTTTGGAAGCCTGGCTTTTTGGGAGGTCTGTCCCATAGGAAGTTACCCTGCAGAATGGGATGGAGGGCAGCACAACCAGCTCAGCCATGTCTCATCCAAGGACTAATAGCTGTGACTAAGGTTAAAGCTGCTCTCCAGAAAATCACAGGCTCTATACAGACTGGTATATTTCTAATCCCACCCCAGGTATGCATATTTCCATTTAGATATAACATTCCTGGCAGGTTTAAAACAAAAGTAGCATAGGCTAGTCAACCTCTTCATCAAGCTGAATCATCAACACCTGAATCATCGATACCTGAACACTGACCGTATCCCTTAGTGCAACCACAGCAATGTCCCCACATGGTTCATTCTGCCCATCAAGGACTAGGTATCCATGTAAGAGCAGCTAATGGAGTTCTTCAGAGAACATAACTGAGATAAATGGAGACAAGCAAACAAAACCTACAGCCCTTGCAAACAGGGACAAGAAGGACTCTGGGAAAGCACTCTCTAGTAAGGGCTCCTCTCCTTCATCATAAGTTTCTCCCACTTTCTCAAAACAAACTGAGGTCTTCCAGCAGGCTGAAAAGCTGATACATTTCTGTAGATGTCAGAGAACTCACGCAGTTAAAACTAGAAGCTATAAACTATTAAAAATGAGAGGTAGCATCCATGGGGAGAAGACGATTAGCATAAGGAAGTGTAAAGACCTGATCTTCATTTCTCCTCCTAACATGGGACATGCTGGATGGTCTGTGGCTGCCCCAAAGACATCTGCAAAATAGAACTCATTTATCTTCTTTGTAAAGATCTGCAACTGCAGGATATTGCAGGACACTTCCAGTGTGTGAACTTCACACAGTTCTATACAGGTTTGGGCATTCAGAACAAAAACATCCCAGAAAAAAAGCTGTCACTCAATACCCATACCACTCAGCAAAATAAAAGCCACGGTACAGCTATACTGTGATAAAGAAGTTGCTATTTAAGTGTTTTCTAACTTGGAATTCCATCTTGAAATCTTCAATAAATTGAATGCACGCTCACAAGTAACTAAAGGTGCCAATCACTACAGGTTTTCCACCAGCATTAATACGAAGTTTCAAGTCACACAACCACACAGAGAAGAGGTTTTCACAGGCATCAGCGCTGCTCCATTGATCTTCCTACCAAGCCAGCCTAATATGACAGACTTTCCTTTCCTTTAACCAGCAAAAACTTATAAAGAAATAAGGTTGTAAATCCACTTAAAATTCTTGCAGGGAAATACAGTAGAAAAGATAAAGCAACTTTCTCAAACACCGTGGGAAAGAGAAGCAGAATTTTAGGCAATCTTCTCAATCATTTACCAGTTTTTTCGTCTTTACTAGAAAAGACTCAAGCATCTTAGTAGAGTTCAAACGAGATTAAAGACCTCCCACCCCCTGATAAAAAGTCTCAAACTTACGCTTCAAGTTTGATGAAACCAGGCTTATGCAAAAGTTACTCAACTCAAAGCTTAAAGCCTTATCCCAGCTTTGTGGGTAGGGGACACCCCTGCTCACCGTCCAGCCCCCAAGTAGTGCAGGTTCAGAATCCAGCACTGGGCACAATCCAGAGGCTTTTAGGAAGAAGAGCTGACTTCATCTTTCATTCCCACTGAAACACTAAGGAAAAGCTTTCTGCTAAGTTCTCTCTCTGTGAGAACATGTTGTGTGTATGGAGCACCAAGCTCCTACAAGTGCACCAGGTGCTTAAGAAAAATCAAAAAGACAAAACGTAAGGGTGTGTGCTCAACTGTCCAAGAACATCACAAGAGCAGCTTTGGGAAATGTACAGTGGAGACGAAGAGCTTCTTCCAGATTCTGTTATCAACAATGGGAATGATAGAACGGCTGTTTACAAGGATGGATGGTGATAGGACAAGGGGGAATGGTTTTAAAGTAAGACAGGGGAGGTTTAGGTTGGATGTTAGGAGGAAGTTTTTCAGCCAGAGGGTGGTGAGGCACTGGCACAGGTTGCCCAAGGAGGCTGTGGATGCCCCATCCCTGCAGGCATTCAAGGCCAGGCTGGATGTGGCTCTGGGCAGCCTGAGCTGCTGGTTGGCGACCTGCACACAGCAGGGGGTTGGAGCTGGATGAGCATTGTGCTCCTTTGAAACCCAGGCCATGCTGTAATTCTACAATTCATTTACAACTGATGATTCAGAAGGAAACACTCTGAGAAGTGGAAGTGATAAAATCAGGTATTTCCAGACAAGACCTAACCGGCAGAAAATAACACACCAAGCAGCTCTGCTCAACACAAGAGGTGATGGAGCAAAGCAGCACCAGCAGAAATGAATCCCACACAGCTATGCCACACAATGCTGGCCCCAAATGCAATGAAACCGGCCTTGTGGCCGAGCTAACGTGACCCACATGAGGATTCCTACATACCTGGTAGAGGGAGAGGCAGGAAGATAAAATAGAGAAAGGAAGAACTGGAAGAGCAAAAGGACGGGGGCTGGACTGGAGGTCATGAAACTAAGAAGCATGAAAGCATGAAACTAAGTTTCACGAAGCATGAAACTAAGAGGATGAAAGGATTTGCAAAGCAGGACTGCAATCTACAAGTGAAGATGCTGCTGGTGACAACATGTTGCAGGCAACAACTCCTTTAAAGGCAGGCACAGATGGTATTTTAATGAGTAAGTCAGAGTATGGTGTGGAACAAGGTGAATATAAGAGGTGAAGGAGATATCCTGTAACTACAGCAAAAGCTCAGAAACAACCAGTCTACTAACTGGAACCTTATGAACATGGGCAGAAATTCCCATCACCTGATAACATGCTATGAGGGACAGAAACAGTCAGCAAAGAAGAATTCACACAGTCCTTTGTGAGAAGTATTTTCCCTTGGCAGCCCTACACATAAAAGAATAAAAAAATATTTAGTTTTCAGAAACAAGAATATTAGAATGTGTGCCTGGGCTTCATATCCAAGGATGTGGGCAATACAGACTGCTTTTAGCCAGGAGTATCGGGGCTGCAGGATTTTATTAGGAGTTAAAACAGCAAGGAGAACTCAGATTAGATGTTTTAATGTGTCTTAGCAAGGTTTTAGCTTTTCATCTGCAGGTAATCTCTATGACGTGTCAACATGCAATTCAACATTCAGCCTCTGTCCTAAGTTTGGTAAAACTTTCCCTAAGTATAGATTCTACCTATATTCAGTTAGCAAACTACTTAGCTGCTATTTATTTAAAAATTAATGCCTGAAACTTTGTATTTAGTCATTTGCAAGAAGTTATTAAATGATTTGGGTAAAGCTATATGGGTATGGGAATTGTAACTGAACTGGAATGTTTTAGTTAAATGCAATCTTCAGAGCAGTGGCTTCTTAAGAAAAGTCAGCTAATCAAACCACACTTTATATTTGAAGCTAATGTATTAAACACTGGAAACACCTATCTACTAAAATAAGCTGATTATTTCTGCCTTCTGTTTCCTCCAAAACTTTAGAGGGTAGCAGATTTGTTTCAATTTTTCTTTTCAAACACTCTCGGTATAAGGAACAACTCTCTTGCTTTTAACCATCTCCATCACCGAATGGAATTTTTTTTCCCATTTTCTTTTCTCCCTGCTAAAGGGAAGCTAAAGAAGAATGGGACTTAGAAGATCCAACAGCCAAGCTTCCACCAGCCTTTTTCTAAATGTCCATTCTAATCAGAAGAACTACTTTTTAAGGAGAAAACAAATAAAAATCAAATGTGCATTTAGGACTGGTGTTGATAATCATCCCCCCAAACGCCAGTCCCTCTGGATCTGCCTGTCACAAACACTCAGCAGACAAAAGCCAGTTTCTCCTGCTCTCAGCCCTGAAGAGCCGGCGCAGGTACTACAGGGAATAGCAACCCAGATTTTATTCTTCCTTAAGGACCTCACGCTCAAGAGCCACTTGAGCTGTGCCTGCAGCCTCCAATCCCAGCACTGGAGGAGGAGGCAGCACGGAACCCAGCTCGGTTCGCCCATCCTGACGGAGTCTTCACAGCCATGAAGAGATGATAATAATAAAAAGCACGCAAAAAGGCAGGAGCACCACAAATGAAAAGGGACTGTCAGGAGTGGCTGGGAAGTACTGATGCAGGAAGAATTTCGGCTAAGAGAGGTGGTCCTGCCCCCATCCTTTTACACAGGCCCTATGGGATGGGAGGCTTGCGGTGAGGCTACCACCACTGCAGCTCTGTAGGGTCACACTGAGCTCCACCTGTAGGACGATCCCAAGTCCCCAAGATCAACATGCAGCCTCGAACACTACCAGCACATGTAAGAGGTACCCAACCAAAGGCTGGGTGGGGGAGCAGCAACCTCTTCTCAAGGAGTTTGGCAATTGAATGCTACCACACCAAGCCATCCCAGGGCAACTCATGGGGCTGAGCAGCTCCCGACAGGCCAATAAAACTCATTAGAGCTGTGCTGCTCTAGGAAATGCCCTGCTGTGCTTGCAACTTTCTAATAAGTTGAGTAAAAACTGCACTTCCAGCCACCCAAGCCAGGAGGGAACTTCTCTCCCTGTGTCTTTGTAAGCGGAAAGGGAGCATTAGTTAGGCTTGATTCACAAACTCAAAAATCCTTAGAAAATAGGTACGCTTGATCCCGGGCGCTCATAATAAATGGTGTCTGCTTCCAGCAGCCAAAAAAAAAAGAGAAAAAGAAAAAACTCTCGGTAGGAACCGGCTTTAGCAATTTGAATGTTTTATAAGTTTTTTTTTTTTTTTTGTAATTGCAGAAACTTTTCCTAATCTGACATTTGTTAAAACCCCTTATTAGAAATTATGCAGCCGCGGTAACTGCGGCAAGAAGCAGCACTAAAAAAAAAAAAAATTAAAAAAAATAAAAAAAATTAAAAAAATAAAATACTGGAGCTGGCTTCACAATTACCAAGTCAGCCCATGCAGCCCTCCGCTATTGTGCGGGGTGGCATAAACCCCCCGGCGGGCTATCAGCTCCCTGGCAGGCAGGGGGCTGTGCTATTCAAAGCGCGAGATACAAGCTGCGGGGCACAAACCTGGCAGCTCCCATCTGACCCCGCAATCCCCGGCTGGTGACAGCTCCAAGCTCCATGGCAAATTAGGCCTTCTCACATTACAATTGCAGGAGACAGATTCCATTAGCGGTATCTGAAATTGAGTGGAGAGCTGCTCTGTTATCAGACTTGACTCATAAGCGCCGCTATTAATCAGAGCTATGATAGCATTTATATATTTCAAGCTATCTGCTGCCGCTGTGATATTCTGCTACAAAGGGTTGATGGGACTTAGGGAAGTGAACAATAGAGCTTTCTGGGAAAAGCAGAGTAAATCAAGAAAGTCTGTGACTTCCGCACATTCTGAAGGGATTGCGGTTTACATAAATTTTCTCCCAATTGGAGATTGAGCTCTTCCTCATCTTACACATGGGATTTAGTTGTCACTCAATGGTAACAGCTGTGAAAAGGTGAAGCGGCCCACCGCTCAGAATATTGCCTCCGCTTTTAAAGCAATTAACCCATGAACAGGAGGATACCTGGTGATATCAAAGGGATTAAGCCAGGCAGTGCATTATTAACATTTCCTTGAACTAATTCTAACTCTGACTAGCTGTCAGAAAAGACTCTTCAGTCTTTAAAAAAAAAAAAAAAAAAAGGAAAAAAAAAAAAAAAAAAGACTTCTTTTTGCCCTGCTTTCTCTTCCCCCCCTTCCAAACGAAGCAGTTATTTCAGCCTAATGTGCGTACTTCAGAACCGAATGCAAATGAACAGATTTGCTCACGCCTTCACAGCGAACTCAACGCCGCTTTATTATGGCTACACAGGGGAAAAAAAATATATGTGATCAATTAGTCAGAGGTCACAGTAGGTAGACTCCTAAAAGCAAATCAACACTGAAGTATTTTCCATTCTTCGCTCTAATACTTACTTGTTACGTGTGCTTTTCAACCTGTATTTGGCTACAATGGCAATACTCTAAAATAATCTGTAATCTGGAATATCTAAATGTGCCCTAATAGATGATTTCTTGCTCTGTGAAGCTTGGTGTTCTCTTTTTCTCATGCCTACAGTCAATGGGGCAGCGATGGCTGCCAGAGCATGCTCTTCTCCCTCACTCTGCATCCAAATCCCCCTCCACAATCCCCTTCCTGAAACATCTGAAGCCTGAAGCACGAGGATGCTCTCATACCCTGACCAAAATAAGGGTCAGGCTGCTGGGAGCCCCATCACTTTGCACACCCAAAGGATGCATCTCCCCACTCAGTACACGCAGTAAACATATTTTTTGAGCACATGTCAATTTTGGGGGTCTTCCACACTCTGTTTTTCCTCCGTTTAGCTATAAGCAACCTCTGGAAAGGGCCACATCCTCCCACACACCTTGTCCATCAATGGGTCCTTCCCACAGGAGCATCACTGGAGCAAGGAATCTCAAAGGGGCCGGAACAACAAGTTTAGAACACCTCTACCATACCCTGTGCACATCAGCACCAGTCCTCACTGTCAGCACGGGGAAAGCAACGGGCTTCAGTCTTCATGCATAGCCACAGCTTGTTGCTTGGCAGAGTGGTGGGGGACACATCTGTCTATTATATACACATATATGCGCATATATATATATATTCCTATATGTATAAATAGAAGTCCGTGTACATATACATTTTTCTTACGTGTATAAAAGTCCATATATATATATAGGTATAATATTCTCCTAATATGTATAAAAAGAAGTCCCAAAACTAATGCAATACGCAGAACACCAGCCGAAGAGAAGTAAGCTGCTCAGCTCAATACAACATTTTTCTCCTTTTCAAATGCTCGCGTGCAACATGATTGCAAGAACTCCTGTGGAAAGGACACCTTCTATTCTGCAATTGCATCTGCAATAGTTCAGCTTCGTATGTCTGCGCAGAGCAAAACAGCCACGCTATGGAAGGTAGGAAAAATGCACTTAGAGCAACGAAAAGCGCACTATTTCTATTCATAACAGAGAATGCAAAGAACGCATCATCTGTGCAGAAAATTACACTTTGGCAATCATATTATAAGAACATAATTGGTTTACTTTGTCAACTTGCTATGCTTTGCCTCCCACAGTAAAACAAATAAATATTTGTTTAAGGAAACAATCGTAGAGTCGCACTCGCCGCGTCCTAAAAACATAATGCTGCTCCCCCGTCTTTCAAAGCAAAGATGAATTATTTGCATCAGTTACAAGCAGTCGAAGAAAATTCTTTGTAAATGCCATTTTACCATAATTACAAGCGATTCCTTAAGACTGCGCGGAGGGGAAAAACATATTTGATAAGTAATTCAAAGGAGCAAAACGCTCATTCAGCAATAGTCTGGATTACTGACAAAAGGGCTTTTTGCATCCGCCCGGTCCGATGCAACTTTGTTGGGAGAGGCATATCTCTGCGTTTAGCAATGAATCAATCAGAAGGCTGAGCTGCTTCCTATCGCCCTGCAGAGCATCCTGCCAGTGAGCACCTGAGAGAGGAGAAATCTGGTTAAATTATGAACGGACCGAGCACGGTTTGGTCCTAATCCTACGCGCACCGCGGCGCCCTAAATAATGCCAAATCGTTACCCTTGCGTTAAGCAGGAAAAGAAATTACCCCGACCCGGCGGTGGATAAAGTCGGGAAATGCCTTCTCTGACAAAAAAGGAGAGGACGATCTAAAAGGAACAGATGTACTGTAGGCAGAGGCTGGGAAACGCAGAGCGATCCCCTCCCCGCCCCGCGCGATGGCAAACTGCACCACGCCAGGCTGGTGGGTTCGCGGGGAGAAAAGAAAGGTTTTAGAGGTTAAGTTCAGGTCAGACGACAAATGAAATTGTAACAGCCCAAGTGACATTGTATAATGTCTTCTTCCACTCAATCAATAGGGCACTGTGAGCCCCATTACCATAGAGATGGCTTCCTCCTTTCTGAAGGGTGTCTATTGTTTGACGAGAGAGATTTGCCACTTGAACCGTGCTGCTCCCAAAGGATGTGTACTTCATCAATTATTTGTATTCCTAACATCTACATATTTTCATATTAACGTCCCCAGCGCTCGCACGGCAGAAGGAGCGGCCGCTCGCTTTTCCTCTGGTACTGAAGGGCTTTCAGGGGTCACCCCGTCAGCTCAATTTTAATTAAAACACAAAAATGCAGCAGGATTTGATAGCCTGGTTTAAAGCTTTTGTGAAGACACACAATCCCAGTTCAAAACAAAACACGCAGATATCGGAGGCTTTGGAGCAGACGCTGCCAAGCAAACGCTTTCGGAAAGACTTCTATTTGGTTTAAGCAGGTGGCAAGAGAGAAAGAACTTTTTTTTACCTTAAGAAATAATAATCGATTTTAAGGTGCTTACAGGGAAAACCACGACATTGTAATTTGTAAATAAAAGTGACCCACAGCACCTTACAAAAATCAATCACCGCAAGGCTGAATAATTGATTCTGTCACTCACTGCCTTACATCTATGAAATAATTTTCCACAAGCTCTGATAGTTTCCACCATCTCCCACTTCTAAGTTTTCCGTCCCTCGATGCGAGTTTCACATTTGACAGATGCAACCCCTTCCTATCCCAGTTAAACAACAACAACATGATTAAAACCTCTAGAAGCAGAAAGGAAATTCCTAAACTTCACTCATCATTCCCCCTTTGCATTCCAGCTTCTCTGAAGCAGCGACAGCATCCCTTCATACACACAAAAGGGGTATGCGGGGAACAATCATATTTGAGTTAGAACTGTAAAGCAGGGCAGATCTCTACAATAATTGCAGCAACTGTAATTAAAAATATAAAAAGTAGAATTCAATGCTTAAAGAATTCAGACTTGGTGATCCTTACGGCTCTCTTCTAACTTAGGATATCCTATGATTCCATAGTCTAAAATATTGAGCAGTTCCATGCAGGACTTCTTAATGTAACTGGAAAATGGGCTCACACAGGAGGGCAACCCTCAGCAAACACACATTACGATGCAGGATGCTACATAAAAAGGCACTGGCTCAATCACACATCTGACCCAACACTGAAATCAATCCTACTCCATAAGACACAGCACAGCACCCTGACAGAACCACAGACAGTTTTTGCTCCCACCCACGTTTTAGAGCTGCATAGGATCCAGTCCCATTTATTCCTGCTTATATTCTGAGGCTTCCTGGGAGTGGCAGGGTGCTGTGAGCTGGGTTAGAAAACAGCTTTTCTCAAAAAAATCAAAGGACAAAACAGGGTGCTTGAGGACTGCATCCCCAGCCCTGATACCATTTCAGATTTCACTGCCATCCGCAGCCTAGAAACGTGCCCTATTTTCCCCGTCAAAGAACATTAGAAATTGTTTGTCGGGGTTGCAGTAATCCTCTCCAATCTGGGTCAGGCAGAGGTTAAGTGCAGAGAGAACTTGCACATCAAAGGCGGTCGGGGCGAGCGCATCCCAGGACCGCACACCTCCCATGGGCAGGGTGCGGGATGCAGAGACGATGGTGGGTAAGGGACACAGGTAGCTGCCTCTGCTGGGAGCTGTGATTAAACCCAGCTCTTGCTTTAGCCACAGGTGAAGCTCATCTTGTTAATTCAAACTGACCATCTGCATCTTCCAAGAACGACAAACTTCATTAGTTCTGCTTAGTTAGAGCGCTCGCTGATTTGCGATAATGAGCCCCAACAGCCTGTCACCTCTTTGTCAAGGGAAAGGGCATACTTTTTCTTATCATTACTATTAAAAAAAATAATAATACAGAGAGAGCAAGCTTTTGTGCAAGAAAGAAGGTCAAATTCAGATTAAACCACTACTCCTTTCACCCCGAGGAACTAATCCCAGCCAGGAGCTGCCTGTCGGGGGGGCTCAGCCCCGTACCTGAGCACGGTGTAGAAGAGCAGCGCGGCTGCTGCAGCTCCCAGCACAGCACACAGCAGGTTGACACGGCCCGCAGCGGCCCCGCTGGGCAGCAGCCTCATGGCCAGCCCAGCCAGCAGCGTGAACAGCGGGTAGCCGGGCGGATGGGCAACCTGCAGACAGAGGGATGGGCTCAGCAAGAGGACTGCAGCTTCCCAATCCAAGCACCGCATCCCAGCATCCCAGCACCCAGCATCTCGGTACCCAGGTATCCCAGTACCCTGGCATCCTGGTGCCCCGGCATCCCAGCTGTTTTTTTTTTTCCCCTCTGCTGAATGCTTTTAGGTTTGGTGCCAATTTTTCACTCTGCAAATATTTTCCCCCTTAGTGGATTTGGCGGCAGGCGTCACCCGCGTTAATGAGCGGCGGAGAAAAGAGGTGACACGTCGCATTATCGCGCCTCAAACTGCTTGTTGTTTGGGTTCACAGTATATTAGGGTCATTCAAAAGGCTGGGGCTTTTTTGTTGTTGTTGTTGTTTTTTTTTTCTTTAAAGCAGATTCTCAACTATTTTATTGGGTAGCAAGTTGAAAGACCACACTGCTATCGGATTACCACCGCGCTGACAGTCCTAAGGTCTTGCCTAAAGGGATCATGCACCATAATAAAGTTTATTAAATAATAAAACTTATTAAAATTGTTAACCCGATTTATTTTATTCTCCCCAGCTTATACAAAATTTGGGTTGATAATAAGCCAGCTACTGTATATACAGTAAAGCCTTTGCTTTATAATTTAGTTTAATTGGATTTAAAACTTGAAGTAAATTGTCGCGTGCTGTACTTATAAGTTAGTAAAAACTGTGGTTTGAAAATAAATTAATCTACTTTACTCCATGCTTAATTAAACTTCCTTAATTCCTAAAACTGTTAATGAGAGCATTGATTAAACAATAAAACTAATACTTACTCCAAGCTCATATGCGGCTGTGATCAGCTCCCCTGTGAAAAAATAATGTAAAACCAATAATTACTATTAGGAAATGACACTCCTCCAAAGTTTTCAAAATCCAAATGCTTGCATTGGGGTTTTGCATTAATTTGACTGGATAAAACTGTAAATCTGTAGAGATTTAACAGCATGAAATTTTCTAAGAATATTTTCTCCCTCTGATGTCATGGCACAAAATATCTTTTGTATGTTTCCGCACGACTTTTATGAACAGATAAGGGAAAGCATAGGTGTGCTCGGTTACAGCGCGGCCTCAGACATCCCAGCTGCAGACATCTGCATGCATCAGTGTATTTTTAATTTAAAACCCATGGATTCGACAACTCTCAGTGCTTACGTTGTGCTGCCTCTTAACAAATTGGGTGTTTCTCACTAAAAAAAACCCACAGCAATAAGCAAGGAAACAGCAGAACACATGGCTTGTGTTTCAAAGGGGGTTAAATGCAATCACTCTGCTTGCAAATCTGCAACCTCAGTGCTAAAGCAATCCCTGCAGCTTTGCTAGTAGCCCCTTTACCTGTCAGGGTTATGCGCTCAGCGGCTGCTCCTGTTACACAACAGCACCAAGATTTTGCATTACATTTGTAGTCGATGCTGGGGTGAATGACTGTCACAGAACCATCCACGTTAGCATAGCAGCAGAGAATCTTTGGCACTTTTAGAGCACTTGGAGCTGCAGTGCTGTTGAACTGCATGCATTAAATCCAGCCTGTGCACATGAGCACCATGGGCTCACCAACGAGGCAACAAAATTAAGTATTACGACACTTGAGGCATTGATTCTATGATTTTCGACGTGATTCTGTGATAATTTTATGCAATTCTATGATATTTCTATGTGATGTTTCTATAAGATATTATTTCTACATGATTCTATGAAATAGCATAGGTTTGGGTTGGAAGAGGCCGTAGAGATCATCCATGCCAACCCCCTGCCATAGGCAGTGCTCTCCCTATATCAGTTCCACGTGATTCTATACCATTTCTATGCTATTTCACTGAATCATTATGCAACATTTGCTATCCCAGCTACGCCCAAGAGAAATTTTCCTCTCCCCTCTCCTCAAATTGCCATTTTTGGAAACAGAACCTCATCTTACTGCTGTCTTGGAAGTGCCAAGTTTGAGGCAGCTCCATCCCATCACTGGATGGCAGAAATGCAAAATGAAGGGTGCTGTAGGATAAACTTCTCCAAAAGAGAAGTGATGCAGTGGCACAGCTGCCCAGGGAGCAGTGGGATCACCATCCCCGCAGGTGTTAAGAACTGTGGAGACGTGGCCCTGAGGGACACGGGGCAGTGGGTATGGTGGACAGGTTGATCGTCAGACCACCCTTTTTGAGAAGAAGTATTTCCTCATATCCAACTCAACACTGCACTCACTGAGCTCCCATGCGTTGTGGTGATGTCAGTTTGCACCATGCATAGAAGCAACTCCAAAGCAGCACAGCCACAAAGGCAGCAAAGGTCCCAACCCCAGTAAAGGCAGTCAGGCAATGCCTGAAAACTGACTTATCTCCAGCAAGGGTTGGAACCAGTGTCTGAAACATCAGAATGAAACTTTTTTTTTTTTTTTTTTTTTGACTTGAGTTTATTTGATCCGTTTTTATGCAGTTTTAACATCTGTGGATGTATCCCAATGAGCTCTAAAACTCATTCTCTTGTTTCTTTCTTGTAACGCTAAGTAACACAAGAAAGCTGCCAATGAAAACATCTATTGCCTTTTACACTCCAGGATTACTGCAAGCTTCAGGAACAATTAAAAATATACAGATCACTTAAAAAGAATAAGAATAGGCTCCCTGCCTCAAAGCAGATACAGCAAATCCTTAAGCACCTCTTTACTCACACAAGTAGCTTCAGTAATTTTGATGGCACAGGCGTGAGCCCATCGAGTTCAGCAACACCACACAGAGCTCCCAGAGACCACAGTCAGGGCTGCAGCAGGCTGTTCTCCATGACAAATGAAGGGAACAACCCCAAAAAGCCATTTTACCATTTGGTGGTGTGGCTGCTGGCAGGGAAAAGCCCAAAAAGGCAGCTGGGATGAGGCCGTCTCTGATGGTTGGACTAGATGATCTTAGTGGTCTTTCCCAATCTTAGCAATTCGGTGTTCAGCTCTGGTGAATGCATTCAATCCAAGCAGCAGGTTTGGAAGAAAACAGAAAAAAAACAGGGGAAGAAGGAGAGGAAGGTGATGGGGCAGGGAAGGGTGGGTCTGGCCTGCACTCCTCTGTGTGCCTGCACTGGTTACCCGCATGCTGAGGCAAAACACAAGCTCAGGCACAACTAAAACCCATGCTAGTGGGGTTTAGATCAGAGCTAACAGCTCCAAGTGAAGACACTGCATGCTTCAACATGTGTTCATTTATCATGAGGGAGTGTTTCCGTGGAAAAACAACAGTAGCTGCATACCTATTGATCACTGTATATGAAGTGGAGCTAAACCCTTCTAAAAGCTTTGGAGCTAGCCTCACACACCTCACCTGTGGACTGTAGGATGCAAGAAAACATTTAGAAATAAATTCTTTTAACACTTGGCAGCTCACAGCACAAGAGTCCCTCTGATCTCACACAGGGGTGCAGGGAGATGAAAAGCACCAAAGTGCAATCAGACCCATCTGAATGTACAAGCTTGAAAACATAAAACCCCACAATCTGCAAGCCCAAAAGCCCTTACTTGAATACCCCATTTTTTTTTTAATGTACGGTATGGATCTGAAACCAGAGTTTGGCTGGAGTTTAACACTCATTCAACTCTTCTTTGCCATACAACAGAAGGAAAGCACATCAGTGTTCTTGTTCTGTGACCAAAACATCAGAGTTCCTAAAACATCCCAACCACAACCACAACCACATGCAGAAACTAAGTAGTTTGTTTGTGTATTTTACACAAAATGACACTAAATTCACACAACTGCAGAAGCCAACAGGGGAACTTTCTTCCTTCTGCTCAGGTCAGTAAAGCAAGACACAAACTGTCAGACAGGTGCAAGGCAGAGATTTCTGAGCACTGCAGGGCAACTGGATCCCATGGAGCTGATGAAGCCTAGGAGGTGGCTATGATGCGCTGAGCCCCAGAGACGAACCCCTGGATGGAGAGGATGGCTGCAAGGCCCCAAGCCCTGTGGGTTAGCAGCACTATACCGTAACAGGGGACTGTAAGCAACAGCCCCTTAACATGAACATCTTTATGGGGTGACAGCAGTGCAACAGCCTCTATAGGATGAGCATTCCTATGGGATGGCAGTAACACACCAACCCCTATCAGGTGCGCAATCCTTCTAGATAACTCCAGTACACTGTGGCACTCCTATAGGATGATCAGCCCCCACACAGCATGGAACTAAGTGATCTTTAAGGTCTGTTCCAGCCTGAGACCAATGACACTTATAGGATAACTGCGATACACAAGACCCTACAGGATGCCTGCGACGCATGGCACCTATACGGCAAGAGGCACTGTTGTGGGGCAGGAATGCACCAGCCCCTACAGGGCAAACATCCCTACGGGGGTGACAGCAACCACACAGCTCGGACTTCCCGCCGGTGCCACCACCCCAAAGCCAACCCCCGGTCCGACCCAAGCGCGGCCCCCCGGCCCCGGTCCCTGCCCCGCGGTGGGTGCTGGGTACGTTACCCGCGTCCCCGCCGGGCAGGCCGGGCGGCAGGGTGCCCACATACACGGCCGCAACAGCAGCACACACAGCCCCGGCAGCGGCCGCAGCGGCCACATCACTCCCGCTCCCCGCGCCCATGTGCGGCCGCTTCCGGTTTCGGGTGGAGCGCACCACTGCAGAGCCAACTGAGGGGGGAAAGGGAGCGATTCGTCATGCTTTCCTTCCCCTCTTCTCCCTCCAAACAGCCTCCTGGGAGCCGCCGTTAATTATATAGGGATAGAGAACGAAAGGATGCCGTCGTAATGGTAAAGCGACGCAGCAAGGCCTCGAGCACTCGTTCTGTATCACCACCCCCCCAAAGGACTTGGTACAGCCGGGAGGGCGGGGCGGAGGAGCCGCGCAAGGCGCGCTGCAGGGCGGGACCACAGCGGGGAAGGGGGGCAGAGCTCAGCGGAGCCGGTGGGATCGGGGCGGGCTGCCCAGGTCGCAGAGCCGGACCTGAGCACGGGGCCGTGCAGGGGCAGAGCCTCTATGTGCTGCCACTGCGCCAACACCGGCCCTTAAGTTTTAAATACAAGCTCAGTGAGCGCTTCCTCTTCAAACTGGCGTAAAACCAGAGTGAGAAGCCAGCTTGGCTCTGTGAGAAGAGTCTATAGACAAAAACAATAAAGGTTTATGGCTTGAGTAGAATCGGGCAAGTCTCTATTGAGAGGCGGGTTTGAAGGTGATGGTGCATAGATGGCCCTGCACAGAGACCTGGGCAGGCTGCATTGATGGGCTCAGAGCAATGGGACGAAGTTCAACAGGACCAAGTGCCGGGTTCTGCTCTGTGGCCACAGCAACCGCAGGCAGCGCTACAGGCTTGGGGCAGAGTGGCTGGAAGGCTGTGAGGAAGGAATGGAGCTGGGGATGTTGGCCAAAAGCTGGCTGAATGTGAGCCAGGAATGTGCCCAGGTGGCACAGGAGGCCAATGGCATCCTCTGTACTCAGCACTGTGAGGCCACACTTCAGGTGCTGTGTTCAGTGTAGGGCCCTCCACTACCAGGACACTGAGGCCCTGGAGTGTGTTCAGGGAGGGGAATGGAGCTGGGAGGGCTCTGAGGACACGGCTGAGGGAGCTGCGTGGGTCAGTGTGGAGAACAGGAGGCTCAGGGGAGCCCTCACTGCTCTCTCCAGCTCCCTGACAGGAGATTGTGATGATTTGGTCTTTTCTCCTTTGTAACAGTGATAGGACAAAAGGTGATGGCCTCACATTGTGCCAGGGGAGGTTCAGGTTGGATATTAGGAAGCATTCCTTCTCAGGAAGAGCAGTGATGCAGTGGCACAGCTGCCCAGAGTGTGATGGGGTCACTGTCCCTGTTCAAGAACAGTGGAGATGTGGCACTGAGGGACACAGTTGGTGAGGATGGGTTGGAGTTGGACTTGGGGATGTTGGAGGTCTTTTCCAACCTGAATGATTCAATGATGCTATGAGATTGCTAGAAAACAGCAGCGTGACCCACCTAGAAGTTAATCTGGTAGCTCAGGGTACTGCTGCCAGCAGAGCGAGGCCGGCCCGCATGGCTGCTTTCCATCAGAACACAACTGCTGGGCTCTGTGGTGACCAAGCAAGCTCCAATGCACTCCACTTGCTGGCAGGTTCTTAGCGTTATTGGCTGAGGTTCATTGGGGAGAAGAAAAAGATACGTTGCAATCTTTCACCAGCCATTGTCACTATGGTAATGAGAGGGGTCATTGTTCCTGTACCCGTTGGGGCTGCTAAAATGTAATGTTAGCAGCAAAGTGTGCAGTCTATGTGTGAAAGCAGGCTGGTGGCGAGGCTCTTTATCCAAAGCGTGGCTTTTTTCTTTGCCCTATTTTTCTTTCTTTGTATTTAACTTGGAAAAGGCACCCAGAGACAATGCAAACTGTGACTGATTACAATTATATTGATGGGGGTGGTAGCAATTTGAACGCGGATATCGAAATGTGGAAGAATGGCTGGTAATAATATGGTAAGGACAAACTATTCTTTAATTGTCCTGCAAGTTGTTTTATATCTTTGTCATGCAGAAACTGGAACTTTTAGTGGCAAACTACTTTGCTCTAATATGGTAGGGCAGGCTCACAACAGCTTTTCTCTTACTGAATAACTAGCACCATTTCAAAGGCCAGGATTACAAACCCACTTTATGTTGGCACAAACGCTTTGGAGAGTGCATTTACATTTTTCTCCTGTAAGCAGAACTCTATTAATTCATGAGGTTTGACTTCCACTTCTTCACCAGGCATAACCCAGAGGGGTGACCAAGATGAAGACGGATTGCATACCCTCTTTTTTTTCCCCTTCCTTCTACGTAATGTGAGCCAGGAAGATGTTTTCAACTATTTTCATGTGTGCTCTGATAGTTGAGAGTCGACCAAACCCAAATCGGTCACCTCACCCCAGAAAACACTCTGCCCTTTCTCAAAGCCCTGAGAATGGGCTCAGCAGCAATAACTAAATATAAATATACATATAAATATATATATTCCTTAGGAAAAAGGAAGCACCAGGGGAAGTGGAAAGCTTTGGAAAGATGGCTTGTGCTACACACATCGATTTATTGAAAAAAAAATAATAGCTGGAACTTGTAGCACGAGAGCATACTCTAGTGGTAAGCAAGCACAGAAAGTGCTGGTTGGTTTGCACAGTGTGTGTGCTGGGTGCTGCTGTAAGACGCCTGCTGCCTTTCCACGGGAGGCTTAGTGCTCCTATCTCCTGCTTCGTGCTTCGCTCAGCCTGACAGGAAATACCCAAGGCAGGCTGAGAAAATAAACAGGAACTTCTGAAGTAATTTAAAAACACAGCTTGAGAACATATCTCCAAAAATGGCTGTGTACTTAGAGAGCTGCCTTTGTACCGGGCTCTGTTGCAAATTTACTCCTGAGAGACACAGTTTAGAGGAGGCAGGAGATAGGAAAAGGGAGAATAATACTTAAAGCAAATTCTCTTCACCCATGGCAGTGTCATTACAAACTTGAATGAGCACAGTTATTGCAAATAAATAAAAACAATAGACCAGAACCAGTTTTACATAAGAAAATACTGGAATACTGTTCAATTAGTCCTAAGCTTTAGTTAAACCTTTTCTTTTGCCCATCAGGTGATAAGGTTAATACAGAAAGCACTCAGCTGCTGTACTTGTGTAGCAACAGTCAGCATCCATTTAATGAACTTGCATGTATACACATTTAGCAAAGCTTCAATATTGTCAGCACTGGACTGGCACAGAATTTTAATGGCAAAGTAGCCAGCCCTTGTCTTAATCGTAAACAATGTCCTTATGGAAGAAAAGCTTGTCCTCATGGGGAGTGTTAACAGTGCAAATAAGCACTGCTTCTATATTTAAACAAGAAGTTTGGCAGTATTTCTACCGACAATATATGCTTGCCTGCAAAGCATGAAGAGGAAGATTATGATACTTTTATTTGTTCTTAAGTGGCTTGAATAAGCTGCATTTTATGACTTCTTGCTCTGAGGAGGATGGGAAGACCAGAGAGCTGAAACTGTTGGGTGTGGTGAAGAGTACATCCAGTAGAAAGAAGCAGCATGCTAACTAAGCAAGCATCCCTCTGATCCCATTCACGGGGCTGTCACCATGCTCATCCCATGAATGCATGTGTTTGGAATTATTGAGGTGAGCCAAGGATGGGCTGGGACATCTTTGGTCACCCAGTGCACCTCAGGACCTGTGTGGCCAGATGCATCATGCAGGTGGTTTGTAGCAGTCACCTTGGACATCTGATGAAATGAGCTTTATGTAAGCACACTGTGCAACCACTGTGGCACAGTGCCTTTTGAATCTGTGCCCAATTCAAATAAAACCTGTAAAAGAAAAAACACAAAAGTCTCTCCTGGTTAGGCTACCAGCACTGCCAGGCTGGTGGCACCATTCCATTCTTTGTCTGGTGGGGATGAGACTCAGCAGTCCTGGGTTTGGGGGACTGGGGAGTTGAGGACTAAGATCCAAGGGAAAAATGTGCCTGTTCCATCACTTGTAAGATAGCTTACTCCCTATTTCACAAACCAACTTTATTCTCTTCCCCAAATTAAAAAAAAAAAAAAAGAAGACTAAAGAGATTTTCCCCTGCAGTTTTTGTTTTCCATGATTTTGCAACTTTATGAAACAAGCTTTATTGTCTTGCGAAAGCCCTCCAGTGCCTGCGTGCCACCATTCTTTGCAGCCTTCCAGCTGATTTTCTGACACACTGAGCAGTCACAGATCCCATTTGTCTCGGCTGGTTTTCCCAGAACTCTGACAATCAGCTCTATGTTTTCACACCTGACTTCCTTAAACTTATTTATTTCTCCCCATGCCTTACTGATAGACTCAGGTCTGGTGCCTGATCTGTACACTGTGTTGGCACAGAAGTTTTCCAGAGAGCACCTTCTTGTGAGTGTGACTGATGCACCACATGAGGGCTCCATTCCCTTCATCCCCCCCAGCCCCCTCACCTACTCTATGATGGGTATTTGCAAGTGCAGTGTGCTGGAAACACCTTTTACCACCACAAAACACATTCAAATGTGGTTGGTTTTTTCCCCCCTTCTTTTTAAGTATATGTGCCAGATATCAATTGCTGCCATGTATCTTGGCTGCCAAACTCATCAGCCTGGCCTGAGAAGCGCCCAAACACAACATCTATCTGAAGTCCTGCAGTAGCAGATGATGTTCCAGGGATCTCCGTGGTTCAGTTTGTCATCCATGTTCTCACTGCCAGTAAAACTCATCAGAACTCACTCAGGTGAAGCAAATAAAATACTGCTTTCTGTTTTATACCTGTTTATTGAACTGTGATAAGAATGTATCAGCTCAAGGTATTTGCACAGAGAAGGAGTATCAAGCAAAACAAGAACTGCATCCCTCAAAATCGCTCTCCTTTCTTCGTTTACCAGTGTCTTCTACTTGGACCTGTCATGTCTTCATTACATTCTTGCACTGAATGAATCTCCAAGGCTGCTACTGGTAGTTCAAGTTCTGTCTTTTAATCTAGTTGGAAACTGGTGGAGCTCCAGAGTCACTTAAATCTGTATTCTTCCCTAAAGTCACTGTCTTAGTCTCATTATAGTAAGGTGATAGCACAAACTGTTTCTCCTCTCATTCCACTAAGTTAAGGTTCCTGGCCAGGACTGTGATGTGTCATGGCCAAAATTAGCTTGTCTGTCATGGAAGATGTTCACTGGCACAGCTGCCCAAGGAGGTGGTGGGGTCACCATCCCTGGAGGGAGACGTGGTACTGAGGGATGCAGGAACTGGGCATGGTGGGGTGGGTTGGGGCAGGGCTTGAGGATCTTAGAGTTCTTTTCCAACCTTAATGATTCTGTGATGTTGAACACGGAAGATGTTTTGAGGGGAGAGGGTTGGAGGCTTAGCACATGGACAGAATGTTGAGTTTGTTAGTCTGAAGGCATCGGTTTGCTTTTCCCTGGCCAGTTAAGAGCAGATCTGACTCAGCCTTCTTAATCCCTGCTTCAAAGTGGAACAATCCTAGAGACATTTGTACGGTAGAGGAGCAAAACACCGCCATTTTCTCTACCCTTCTACTCAGAAATGTCTGAGCCATCTCCAAAATTCTCCCACAAAATTCACCAAGGGGCAGGAAACATTTGACCCAGGAAATTTCAGCCCAAACACTCAGAACTGTGATACTCCATACTTAAACAGAACTGAGGCTTGGTGGGTGACAGCAGCATCCCCACAGCTCAGATGTGCACGTACCTCCTGCAGAACTCCTGAGCATGCTCCAACCTCTCGCTGCCTGATCTGTACAGACCCTGCAGTTGTTCTCCTTAGAGGTCAGGAAGCACAAAAACAGAATCAGGATATTTTGGCTCCATCTATATTTCCTCCAGAAGGCCAGGCTAGGAAGCAGATTAAATGGATTACATTAAATCCAGACTAAATCCTGGCGTGTACCCAGACCCGATTTGCCCATTCACGTTCCCAGTTACTCAATGGCCATGTGGCATTGACATTGCACAATGGATCTCAAATTCAATTTATCTCCTGGACTGCTGCTATGAGATGTCACCACAAGGATCTATATAGCCCACAAGGCAGAAGATGTGGTGAGCAGCAATCATCCCAATGCATCAGAATGAAGACCACCCCTAAGCACACATTAAAACACACAAAACTGAACCCAAGTCTCCTCTCTGTCATGCTCCAAAGATGGCTTCAAGCTCACATCTGAGCTTCAGCTTATAACCTTGTAAGGTTTTTCCCCCAGGGTCATGCCTCGTGATGCTGAGGATGGATGGTGGCTTGGCAATAAATCAAGGAACATATTCATTGATGAACGTGCTGGAAACTCTCAAGGGGCTGCAAATGGAAGGGAAAACAAAGGCATAGCCCTAGTAATTTGTCATGTGGATATGGTTTTCTAGGAAGGGAACTGGGAAATTTGGTCTGGTCCCACTGAGAACAAAAAACTTCCAGTTTGGCATTGCCTACTCCTGGATTTGAGGTAGAGTGATCTCACCTTGAACACCTTTTTAACAACAAGTGGGTGTTCACAATCACATCCAAACAACACATAAATCACAAGGCCAAGGCAGACATGGAGCCGTGGAGTTTCATAGACCTGTTATTTCAAGGATGAATGAAAAGACCTTCAAAACCTTCATTTAACTGAGAGGGAAGCACTTCTATAGCCTCCTCTTCCTGTCTTGCATCTCAGAGCCCAGGAAAAGGTGATTGCAGTGTGATGTGGTCAGCAGCCACTGCGACATCTGCATTTAGGTTAGTGTGCTCGTTGTTGCCACTGCTTACAATTTACAAGCCTCAGACTTCTCTGCTTTCTATGGCCCAGGATTTTCAGGCTCTTTGCAAGCCAAAATGAGAAAAATGCATCCCATTTGTCTAAGGCCAGAGTTGCTGGTGCAGAAAATAGCTAAGTGCTGGAACTGAACTCTGCTTCTGCTTACACTAAGAAAAGTCCAGCATTCCTCACTGCCTTTAGCTGGTTCACTCCAGATTCCCTGTCACCAAAAGCAGAATTTGGCTCTTGCTGGGTTTTTTTTTTTTTGTTGACATTAAGGCCTTTAAAGAAAATCCTGCGAAAGATGTAACCATTGATAAAATCTCTTGCCTTCCACAGATCTGCCTGAACCTGTGCTGTGAAAGGAGCAGAAACCTCTTGCAGGGATGGGGGCAGCATCAGGGTCTGCTGTGCGGATATTGGTGCATGGTATTAGCAGGACTGGCACACCATGACCCAAGGTGGGCTGACCATTACTGCTGGGGTCAAAGGCATTGCTGCTTGGTGACTTGATAAGTTTTATGAGCTAACAAGCAACAGCTCAATCAACATAAGCAGTTCTTCTGCAATATATGAGATAATTACACTTTTTCCCCCCTCATTTTAAGGAACCCTGTGGATTTTTTCATTTTTTTAAGTATGAAATAATGGCATACAATTTGACCTTCCCAAAAAAACCTTTTGCAGAAAGCAGTATGATCTCTACTGATTGTTCATGAAAATAGCTAGCAAGCAATATTACATTCACTGTCTTTCATGAAGGTATCTATTAGCTTATCTAGGCTGGTTTGGGGCTAGTTGCAACTGACTGATTAGAAAGACCACCAGGAGAAATGCAAGAAAAAACCTCAAAAAATCATGTAAGTGTTGTACACACACATAAAACCCTGTCTATAGTTTTCACTTCAAGGGAAGAACTCCTGTTATTCTCTGGAAGACACCATAGGCAGGATGAAGAACTCCTCAGGCTCACCTCTCTTCTACAATCCTATGAGTTGGACTCAATCCTTATGGGTCCCTTCCAACTCAGGGTGTTTCGATTCTGTGATCTTCCACCTCCCACCTCCTTTGGCTCGCTTGACTTTCTCCCATCACCGAATTAAACTGAAGAGCCAAATTCCCTTGGTTGCAGTCAAAAGCAGCAGCTGCCCATCTCCACTCCCATGCATGCAGTGAGTGGGTTTCGGAGCTGCTCTCCCAGCCCAGGACCAGCTGCAAGCAAACGCCAGCTTGGGAATTCATTCCAAGTAGGCAGGTGCAGTGGCTGGAGAGCTTGTGGGTTGCCCTTCTGCCTCAAAACAACATTACTGCACATATGCTGCAAAGATAGCATTGTCGAGCAAAAGCTGGGGGCTCACTGCAATTTGAAGGCTTGCTCTCACAGGGGTTCAGAGCAGGAGGTGTGAAAATAGAGGGTGAAAATAGAGAATAAAACATTTTGGCATCAGCTCCATGCAGAGTGAGTACATTTGCCCCAAGAGATAGTAGGTGTGGAGCAGCGTCCCTTTGCAGCAGTGCTGGAGAGCTGGGTTCGGGGCAGGTTTCCCAAGGAGACTTGTTACAGCACAGGGGAGGTCAGAAAATTGCTGCAAGCAGCAGTAGGGGTGCAAAAAAAAACCCCACCCACGAACCCATCCGCTGTTACATTTAGCAATCTGCAGTTTAGCAGAGAGAAGGGTAGGCGGTAAGTTGACCGCAGACTGTAAGTACCACATGAGGAGAAGATTTCTGATGGTGGCAGCCTGATTAATTGAGCAGAGAAAGGCAAAGTGAGCCTGAAGTGCTAAAAGCTGCAATTAGATAAACTACACCTAGCAGTAAGGTGAGGCCCTGAGGGAAGGCAATGAAATGCTGGAGAAATTTTCCCTGGGCTTGGCAGCTTGTGCTGAGTTTTGATGGCCTCTTCCAGCACTTTCTCCTCCTAACATCCCCTGTTTCTCTTCCAACTCCTTTTTGCCTTTTCTAGCAGATGCTGGGGACGCTAGGACTTGAGATGACTTAAATGTTCTTACAGCCATGCGTGGGGAAACAGAAGGTCATAGATTCATAGAATCATAGAATAACAGAAACACAGAATGGTTGGGTTGGAAGGGACCTTAAAGATCATCTGGTTCCAACTCCCTGCTCACGGCAGAGTTGCCAATCACTGGGTCAGATTGCTCAGGTCCCATCCAACCTGGGTCCATCCAGTGAGGTTCAGTGCCAGGGTAGCTCAGCTCCCAGCCCAGCAAGGACCACTTAGCTTTGTTTCTTAATGTGTTTGGTTTTTGGGTTGGAGACCCCACGTTTCTGCTGATGTCCTCTGCAGAGTTTCCAAGGGACTATGGCAGGGATAGCAGTTCAGCCCCATACATAACAGATGACCCTGACAAATATCCAGTGCCACCACTTGTTGGCTTTGGCCTTACGCCACCCTACAAAGCAGCATCTGTTCCTCAGGTCCATGGAGCTCCAGGAGACCAAGGCTGAGAAGAGAGAGAAACCAGTTTCTAACAGCCTCTAATCCCAGCCTTCCATAAGCAGTTTTAAAATGGCCATCAAATCTTCCCTCTGCCTTTAAATGAAAAAGTGATGTCAGCAGTAATCTGCTGCCCCAATTTATCCCCATATAGTTGGGCAGTTTGGGCTAATGCATTGTTCCATAAACATATGTTTTAACGCACCCGTGAGCGCATACACACAAAGAGAAAGCTTTGAATACGCTGCACTAGTTATGGAGACTAATGCCTTAAATATTACTTTTAAGACTAATGTCAGATTATTAAAAACATAATCCATTCTCCTGATTGGACCTAATGTAAGCGGGAGGATAAGAGGGCTTCTATCCATGCATTAACACATTTCATGGAGTGTAAAGCCACTTTCTTCCTCTTAAAACATAAGGTCAGGAACTAATAGAATCTGCACTTCAAGTGTTTTTTTTGAAACATATTACACAGAAACTTTAGTGAAAGTTAATCTGTTGATAAGTGTTGGCTGGAGCTGTGTGGGTAAACAAGAAATAAATGTAATTCACATGGATTTTTTTTTTCCCCTGTTAAAGACCTATCTGTGCACTTTAAAACATTTATGTTTAAATAGAGCAGAGACCAGCACTAAGAAGCACTCAGCCCAAAGCAGCTTTATGTAAATGTGTCGTAAGGGACTAAAATAAAGTAAGCTACCCAAATCTCCCAAAGCTAACAGGAGAGGGGCTCTGACCCCATGGGAGCTTCCCCCCCTCCCCCCCCCCCCCCCCCTAGCCCCCCCCTTTCTGGATTTCATTCCCTTTTCTGGCCTCTTTTTTTTTTTCCTCATTGCCACTGTAGCAGGTTGAGTCATCCCCCAAAACAGTCCCGCTTCCCCATTTCCTTTGCCCAGCCTCTGCAGAGTGATTCAGAAAGCACAAACCAGGTGCTGACACAGAGATCATGTCCACAAAGGGCTGGTGTTGCCCAGGACCCATAAATCTGTCAGGAACATCAATTTTTAGCATCCTCAGCTCCTCAGTGGTGCTGGAGGCCAGGCAATGACCCAGCTGCAGCGGGAGAAGCAGGAGGTGGAAGCCTGTGCTGGCAAGCTCCGGGGCTTTGGCCCTTGTGCTCCCAGCTTCATGCCAGGGACTTAAGCTTTGGAAATGAGCAAAAGCCACCAGAAAGGGATTGATGACATATGGATTTCATACATTCAGCAAATGAAGGAAAAGCTCGCTGCGGCTGCATGGGATTAGAGCCATTCATGTGCAATTCCTTACAGGGAACCTCCATCTCAGGAGATACTGATAGAAAGATAAGAATCAGAATTTGGGGTTTTAGCCAACTCCAAGGAAGTGGGGAACAAAGCGATTTCCCAGCCAACCAGCAACACCTGCCGAGATGGAAGTAAGTTGCTGGTGCTGCTTGCACCCCAAGGCTGCTCCAAATCCTTTGGTGACCAAAGTACCATCAGAAAGAAGCAGCAGCACCTTCCAGTCAAATACAAGCACAAAATATTCCCATCAGAACCCAGATAGTTCCTCTTACTTTTAAATATCCTCTGGATGCAACTGCTTTCCAACATATTCATCCCCATCAGATGTCATGCACCAATGAGGCTCCACAGTTCATGAGAAAAATTACTAAAAAAGGAAGAAAAAACAGTAAGATATTATAACATATATATAACATATATATAAGATATTATATAACAGTAAGCTGTGATGCTGGACAGTGAGCCCTCATTGTGTGGCCACGTTACTTTAAAAAGTAAGATATGACTTTGCAAAAAAGTGGAAATTAGTTTGTGTTTGGTGGTGGTAGGGAGCAGGAGGATACTGCTGTCTTAATCCCTTCTGTGGCTCTTGTCCTTAGCAGGAACTGATCATGCCTCAGGGGACCAAAAATCCTTACAAATGGGAATTCTTTGGCCATCTAAACGGCTATGATTTTGTCATGGAAGCCACAGGAGCCATGAATTTGAATTAACTCCATGAAATCTTACAAATGGATGGGGAAATATATCTAATTCGTCAGGTTCTTTTTCTCCTTTCCAAAAGACCATGTCCCACTGATGGCAATTCCAATCAGTGGAGGCATCATTCAGCAGGGAATTAGCTCTGGTAGCTGTGCCCATCCCCAAGGCACACAGCTGAACGGGGAGGTGGGAGTATTGGGAATGCCACCAAGGTCCCAAAGGGATGGGGAATATTGGAGCAAGCGTGGCACGGCCAACTGGGCAGAGCGCTGTTATTGTATAAGAGAGAACACAGCAGCTCTAAAAGCTTTGAAGAAAAGCAGTAGGGAAAAAAATCAAAGGTGAAAGTGATATAACAATAATAGTAATAAAAGATGCTAAATAGAGGCTTTTGCCAATGAATTCCCAAGTCTTTCAGTGGTGACAAGCATTTGATCCTGGTCAGGCCAATCCTCTTGACCTGATTCCAATGTGCACTTTTCCCATATTTGAAGGGTACTGTATTTGGCCAAAACTAAATTCAGAGCTTCATAAGCACAATTTCCAGTTAGTTATACAAAACCCTCTTGAATTTCTGTGTGACTTAAGCAATAGCACTCTTGCTGCCACCGTTGCCTCTAAGAGGTCCATCAGGAGCCATCAATGGGAACGAAGTCGCAGATGGCAGCCTCAGCTTCCAATCACACCTCTATCAGGTTCTCTGCAGAGTAAATTAATGCCTCATCACCCCGTTAGGGACGGATGTAGCTTTCTGTTATGCACATATGTAGGTCTGGCAGGTGTATATTTTATTATTTAAAAGCACCTTTAAGCCACCTGGGTCATTTGGTGTCATTCCAAGGACTTTTCCCCAACTTACCTCCTCCATGACATAAGCTCATTTTTACTGCTTTGAACCCATGGTTGCACTCATCTGCTGGAAGAATTCTTCATTATATTTAAGTGTCTTTTTAGTGGTATTTCCTGTATGGCAAGCAATGGCAGGTTGGAGTTTCAACTTCTCCATCTCAGGGCAATGTCCCCTCACCAGGCAGGCAGAGTGGGACTGGTGGTGAGAAGCCACAAGGCAACCAAGATGCCCATCTGAAAGGAAAGCAAGTGGTTCAGTAACGATGGGTAAAAAGCATGCAATTAAATTACCACGCATTTTAATTTACAGGCCATAGAGACAAACTGATTTAAACACATTTTCATTGCAAAGTAGGTACGAGCATTGAAATATCACCCTCAGACTCAAGGACCAGCTCTTAATTCCTCATTTGCCTTCTGCTTAGCCTTTCCTCTCGTTTGGTTCAGCTTCCTGGCTGTCACAATGTGTGTGTATAATCCTGTAAAGACTTGGCTAAAGTGTTCAATTGGAGTGGCCTGATGGAAGCTGTCACCATAGATGAATGAGTTGACAAGGCCAAAAAACGCTCTGCTCTGGGTACACAGCAGGGATGGAGGAAGGTCCCTGTGCTGAGGGCAGGGTGACCCAGTGCCCTGTGAGTAGAGTCCATGCAAGGAGAGCGTCCTCATCAGGTCCTTTTCCTTCTATAATCACGGCCTTCTCCAGCTCCTGCCTTCTCACTGAGGAAGAAGAATAACCCTCCTCCAAGCCAGCCTCCCATTGGGAAGGTCGTCCACATCTGTCCCTAATGTGGAAAGAGAGAGAAGAGAAGCAGTGAACGCAAGGAGATAAGGTGAATTGCAAGGCTGTCACATGGGGCAGAAGGTGGCCATGGCATTAAGGAACAAACTGCAGTACTCACACGGTGACTTTTTGCAACTTCTTTACACATAGCATAGGGAAAGAGGTGGCTGTGAGCTTGTTTGCCAAGTGTGGGTCCCACCAGGAGCAGAATGCTGGACGATACTGGAGGAAGGTGCTAAATTCACCTGCAAACACAGGCAGCTGAATTTTAAAACATTAACAAGTTAGGAAATGCCTCCTGTTTAGAAGATCAGTGAGTATTGAAACAAAATGGGGCCAGAAGCTAATTATATGGAAATATTTCTATTTGCACATTTCACTGGAAGGCAAAGCGAAGAGTGCAACTAATACATCTCTGCAACTGACAGGAATATTAAATTTTCTGTCATTTTGCTACCACGGCTACCTCTCTCAGCATGCATTCTGTCCTAGTTCCTATTAAGGTGAGAACAGAATCAAACTCATTAATTGTCTGCATTTTAGATATGATAAGAATTTAGTGGCTGGTCTTAATTAAACTACAAAACAACTCCTCTTGCTGCGGTGTGCATTCCAAGTTGGAGCAATTAATTCACTCACTTAAACTGATCAAGATTTAATTACCATCACTCTGTGCAATTACTCCATAATTAAAGTAATTTGGTTCATTCCACTCACTGACAGTGTCATTGAACAGCCATTCATTGTACCAAAAGAAATGATAATTAACTTAAAGAACAGCTCAAGGCAGTTCTACACGGACTTTTAGTTATTCCTAAATATACCTGTACCAGAGAAAGCAACCTGTCCTATCATACATATCCCTGGTAAATGGTTTTTCATTGAAATTGCATGTTTCCTTTCCTGGAAAGAGAGAACCACCACCAGAGAGCAATGCATGCTATCTGAGAAGGACAGAGGGATTTTGGCCATCTTCTCAGGGAGCCCATTTTGCTCCCCAGCGTCATGGGAAGACAGATCACGTAGATAGTACCATCTGTCCATGCCCAACCTCACCCTGTAGCACCCCACAGCGTCCCCAGTTTTGCTCCCATACTCACAGGTTACCTCCATCAGGCCATGAGTTGGGTGCTGATGTGAATGGTGATGGTGGCACTGTGCTCTGTGATTTCCTATTGTAGGCTGCTTGTGTTCTCCTTGAGCATCCTTTCCTTCAGGGGACCTCAAAGGACCCATGGGTGCACAGTCAGCACAGAGCATCAGGTTTGGGGATCTCATCTGTGAGAAGAGATGAAAGGACAAGAGGTAATGGCTTTAAGCTGCACCAGGCAAGGTTCAGGTTGGATATGAGTGAAAATTCCTTCTCAGAAAGAGTGGTAGGGCATTGGAACAGGCTACCCAGGGAGGTGGTGGAGTGATTGTCCTTCAGGGTGCTCAAGAAAAGGATAGGTGTGACATGGTTTGGTGGGCATGGTGGTGATGGGTTGATGGTTGGACTTGATGGTCTTCTTCTAACATGAATGATCCAATGACTCATATAGGCACCAGGAAAAATGGCTTTAGGTATGTCTGGTTGCACCTCAGCCCAGGTAAATGTTAAGTGTGCCACAGATGACCCTTGCACCTGCACCCCTGGTAAAGCCAAGTGCTTTGGTTGGGATCCCAGCGCTTGTTGGCCTTTGGTGACTTAGTTGGCTGAGTTAATATCAGCTCTGCCCAGGGGAATAGAGACAATATTTCTTTTTTACTTAAAAAGAAACAAATCCCAAACATTATTTTTAAGCTCCTAAAAAAGAGCATTACAAAAGAATGAAGAGGAAGAAGGAAAAAAAAAAAGGAAAAAAAAAAGGAGACTACGTAAAGATTGCTTACCAGAGTCCTTTTGCAATAGTCAGCCACACAACAGAAATAGGTGGACATTAATTCATGCTAACCTTGCACACCTAAATACCATTAATTCATCAAAACTAATAACATTAATTCCTTCAAAAATGAGATTAAAGACAGGCACCCCTTGCAGTCATAATCTGTGGCTGATGACACTAAAATGAAACCTCCGCTAGACAAAGCTACCAGCAGAGCTCGTAGAATCTCATAAATTGCAGCTGGCAATACATAAATCCTCAAGACAATATACATTATTTTCCAGAGAGCATGCATTTGCACACCAAACACCAAACAAAAAGGAATGCAAAGTTGTGTAACTTCTCTCTCTACAGGAGCTGTCAGAGCAGCGGGACGCTGCAGGGAGCAATACTCACCCAAATGTGTCACAGCAGGATTGAGGACACCCGGCTGGGACCACATTTGTTGTGAGCTGGGTGCACAAAGCCCAGCACAAAGCTTGGGCTGACCTCCTGGGATGGTTTCCAGCAGGGATATCAATGGGGCTGTCCTTCATTTTCAGCAGGCTGGGGGCTATTGGTGCTGACATGGAGCACCTTAAAGGTAGGATTTGACCATGAAAACTATTCCACGAGATGGCACAAATTGCTGCAGGCCTTCCTTCCCCAAGCACGTGGGAATACGAGGGTTCAGCTTCAACACTTGGGATCATCATGACATGCATCTGTCTGATCCCTTCCTCAGCCCCATCCCTTTCTATCATTTATCCTCACCATGTCCAGGCATGGAGGGGGTGAGTGAAAAAAGAGGAGAGAAGGCACTGTGGCAGGATTTGGAGGATTTTTGAATCTTGCTCCTTTCTGAGCAGGTCAGGGTTTTCCATGCTGCACATGGTGCTCACTTATGGGGATAGACCAGGGCTTGCTTGGATTAAATGAGAAAAACAACCAAATAAGGGCAGCGTGGGAGCCCTGATACACTCCTCAGGATATGCATCAGCTCCTGGTTCTGGATCCCCAGCCAAGAGCTGCCTGCAGCTTCACCTGCATGATCTGGGACTGTCAACAGCTCCAGCAGGAAGTAACACGGGCACATCTTGAACCCGCAAACATTCAGACTCCAAGCTTTCTATAGATTGCACCAAGAGGTGTCCCAGTCACAGCTAATGGCCAGATTGAGAGCAGGACCACCTGCAATGGGATGGATGCTGTGCGCCTCTATGCTGCCCAACTTCACTGCCCCTTGGCCCTTCGGGGAAGCATCGATGCGTCCAAACACCGGAGGTATTATTTCAGATTAAAACCAGATTAAGCCCATGTAATTTTAACTCGGATTAAGCCCCTGTTTAGAGTCTGGCCCCGTTTCCAACGCAGTCAGGCTCCCTGCAGCCAACTGCCTTGGCCCTGGATTGGAGCAGAGCTGCATCTCCTCCTGCCTGCCTTTGGCTCAATGGTGCATTGGGGCTGTGCTTCATGGTTTTGAGTGGGCACCCCTGCAATCCCCAAGAGATAGAGGCACCAGTGTGTGCACTGCTCCAGATGAATGTGTCACCCACACATGCACACCCTCTGCATGTTTAATTACACAGTGCTTTTCAAGAAACACAATCCTTCAGTGCCTTTCAGAGAACAGTTGTTTGCAATGAAATTTAAGGAAAGAAAGGTTTTGGACCTGTTCAGTCTAGCTGGAAAACGGCAGCAGGGAAAACGCAATCCATCTCACCACACTGAGTTACACTGTCCTCATGGTGTCACAGGTCTGATTTCTGGGATATCTTTGTTTAAATTATTTTGAGATCTGGGGATTTTGCCTGTTTCCATCGTGTCATTCCTGATGTTTGAGGACGGATTGGTGCCCCATGGCCCCACGCTGCACTTGATCTAGGAGCAGTTCCTTGGCTGCAAGTCCCACACTTCAATGCTAAAACCACTTCTTGCTTCTACTGGGAAGCGTTTTTCATTTGCAAAACAAACCCCACACAATTTCCCCGACTCCACTCACCATACTGGGTGTGCTTGTTTCAGCTGGGCTCTGTTCCCACCTGGGGAGCTGGAAACAACGCACAGCAGTGAGGTTGCAGCCTGGGTGAGTGAATAGGAGAGGTGATCAACCCAGACCATTCATCCCTTCAAACTTCTGGCCTCTTGAGGTGAATTCTGGGTCTGATCAAGGGCAGCGCTGCCCATGGGATGCATGGGACCTGAAAAATGGGAGTCCCAACCAAATAGGAAGTGAGCTGCGGATTTGTGGAAGCCAATGATGACATCCCCAAACATGGTCCTGTCACAGCAATGGGACACAGTAGGTTCAACGTTGTCAGGAAACACAACTGAAGACTCAGTTTCTCAGCAGGACAGCAGAGCCTGGCACCAATCAACAGTGTTTGCAAACCCAGGGCTGCTTCCAAATAAATGCCAGAGCCCAGAGCAGTACTGGGATGCTCAGCTTCCCTACTTTTCCTACTGAGCACCCTCTCCTTAAAAATACTGAAAACAAATCTCATATTTTGATGCTTCCTGATAAATCTTACATCTGTCAAAAATGACCTTTTGGGGAAACAGCAATAGCTGGCATTAATCCTATTATTTTATCGTGATTTTTTTTTTAAATGCAGCTGCCATTTCATCTTGCACCAAGTGAATTGAAGTTCTCAGCTGGGGCACGCCACTCTCTCAGATGTGTGAAACACTGATAGCCATGACAAGAATCACAGCTCCTTCCCCTCCTGAGCCCCCAAACTTCTTTCCAAGTCTGCACTGAGACCTTCAGAAGAGTCAGCTCAGCATTGAGAAAAATAATCTCTCACCAAATGATGAAGGGATCAGGTGAAATTCATGGCTCCCTCTCATGGTATCAGCCCTCGTATCCCAGAGCTGCACAATGCAAGAAAGAACCTTTGTTAGTTCTGCAAAGAAGTGGGATAAAATTGCTAATGATTTATCTTAAAAGAAACAATAAATGAATGTTGAACAATACTGTTCCAAGTCCGAATTAAAAGCAGATAAAGACATGAGCTAAAGCGTTATGAGTCAGACAAATTTCTTTCTGATTCAGATATCACTGCTCTTACCAGAGCACCAGACATGGATTGGGTGGCCTGGTGAGGTCCCTGCCAGCTGCAGTCTTGGTTTCTGTGCAAGGAAAGGGTTGGATTCTCAGGAGGTAGCCATACAGAGCTGGTCCTGCTGAGCTGTGCATGGGCGCAGGCCATGGAAAGACATAGGAATAGGCATAGGTATGGGCAGGGGTAAGGGTGCAGATATGGCTTTGGGTATGGGGAGGGGTTTGACAGATGTGGGCATGGAGATGGGAATGGGCACGAATATGGACATAGGGATGAAAATGGACATGGAAAGACATGGGTATGGATGTGGACAACGCAATGGTTTGAACAACCACAATGGGCCCTTTGGGACTCACCACTAGAGCTGGCGCGGTGGGAGTTGCGCTGGGATTGAAGGCATCCCAGCAGCTCCCTTCCTGAGAGCTTTCCAAGGAACTGATTTCCAAGGAGTTCAGCCAACGCAGAGTAAAACCCTTCTTCTGCAGCCCTACACTCACTGTCCCAAAAAACCTTGGGTTGAACCCCTCCCAAGGCAAGGGGCGCCTGCCCTAGGGGACCCCTCTGCATTGAGGAGACAGCACTGGACAGAACCTTCTTCTGCAACTCTTCATTTGTCCTTTACAAGGTTCTGTGATTTAAGAACGTGCGTTAAATCTTCTGCAACAATCAATTCAAATATACAAGTTTGGCTATTCAAATTACTTTTCCAAAAGTACTTTAAAATGCATTAAGTTATTAATTGCCTGCTGGCACTTTAATCAAACGGGAAAATTGACATAGCTAGAGGCATGTATTTTTGTGGAAAGGAAATTTATTTAAGAAGAAACAGCAGCTCTTACTGCTTAATTTAAACTGAGAAAACTGTGGAAAATCAACTGCTATGGAAAATTAATAAAACATTTCCAGCTGCAAACAGTGACTAATTGTACAAGATGAAGACTGCCTGGAATTAATAACTTGCAATCTTCTGTGTGAAGAACCCCCTACCAGTTCAATTTACTGGGAGATTAAATTACTTCTAAGTTTGCCATATTAAAACAGAACATGAATAAAATGTTAGTGAAAGCACATCTATTATTTACTGTCTGTGATATGGATATAATTATTTCCAAACAACCACAATGTGACGTGACTGGCAATATTTAAGTTATTTGCTGGTGAATGCAGTTATACCACCCTGGTTTCTGTAAAAGCAGCCCAAATGGGTTCCTACAGCTGGCATACTCCTGCCACAATGAGTTCTCTCCCATCCAACCCACCATGCCCAGCATCCTCATCGCAGTGCTCTTTCAGCACCGATGCTGCTGAGCTTTCTCCACCACCCCACGTTCTATGAACTCTGCACCTTCTTTGCTTTGCCTGGTTTTTTATATCCCCCCCCTTTCCCCATTTTATAACAGGAGGCAGCTGGCTGCACTGAAAACCTCATGGAGCACAATTAGGTGAATGCTTTCCCTGCATGTAGGGGCTCTTCGCTGGACCCGCTGCAGAAGCTCGCTTTCTTTTTCAACGTGTGCCAAGTTCCCGGGGTGCATAAGCCCCTTTCAAAGCAGTAAAAATAGGAAGGTGAAAAAGACAGAAAGCCAGGTGAGAGGGTATTTGCTGAAACCCAAACAAAACCTGGTGGGATTTCAAAGCAAACCAAGGAGTGGTGGGAGACGAAGGAGTCACGGCTGCTGGGATGCTGTGCTGTGGTTGTGGTGTTGCATGCTGACATTAAGCAAAAAAGGAGCTTGTGCATGACATGGCTTGGCTTTGGTGGAGGAGATGGTACTGAAAGTTGCAATGCTGGGAATAAGGAGGGACTACCTGGGACACATCAGGGCTGATAAGCTTGACAGAGATCCTTTGCCATGAAGCCATAGAATTGTTTAGATTTGAAAAGTCCTTAAAGATCATCACGACCAGCCATCAACCCATCACCACCACGTCCACTAACCGTGTCCTTCAGTGCCACATCTCTTGAACGTGGCCTGGGGAAGCAATGAAATGAGGCGAGAGGGATGGAACTGGGTGAACCGCAGTGGGAATCACTCAGCAACTCATTCAAATAGGAATAAATGATTTACCATCAAAAGGGACTGTCTCTAAAGCTTTGCACAGACATTATAAACCATGAGTGCAATAAGCCAGAGCTGCTGGGGCGGCTGTCAGAGGAAGGCAGAACTGGCTGCACTGTGCTGGTCTGCGTAATTATTAACACTGGACGTTGAAAGATAAGCAGCCCTTCTTCCTCCATCCATGAGAAAATGAGTTGTAGTGCAGATCTGTAGGTTAATATACAGAATGTGCATGGATGGAGATGGAGCTTCCAGAAAATGTTTTCACATTTCGATAATTGAGTGTGTCACATTTAATTGCAATAGGCTTTCCACTGTGCAAACCCAGGGACCTCTCTTGATATCAAGTTAGACCTGATTGCCTAATTGCAATTACCTGGGTAATTAGAAAGAAATAGAGTAGCCCTGTGCTGCCCGATAGTGACGATCCACTTCCTAAAAGAATTAGCCTAGCTTCAATGTGGAAAGCTTGTACATCTACTGATAGACAGACAGACAACTTAACCTGCCTGTAATTACACAGATTATACCTGGAGTGTGTTCCTTCCAAGCAATAGTTATAGATGTCACTGGCACAGGTTGCCCAAGGAGGCTGTGGATGCCCCATCCCTGCAGGCATTCAAGGCCAGGCTGGATGTGGCTCTGGGCAGCCTGGGCTGCTGGTTGGTGACCTGCACACAGCAGGGGGTTGGAGCTGGATGAGCATTGTGCTCCTTTGCAACCCAGGCCATTCTGTGATTCCATGTTAATTCTGGTTCCACAGAGACTCATCTGTGGATCTGGAGGTACCAGAGAGCAAAGCAGCCAGCATGCTCCCACCACACAGGAAATTTTCACCACTGTGCCCCAATGTCGCCATGCCACCACTGGGCCTTTCTCAGCCAGGCAGGAAAATGAGCTTTGCTCTGGAACAGGTTCCAGAAGCAAGAAGAAAGCAGTAATTCCCCTGCAGGGTGCATTTCTCATAAACACAAGTGGTTGTGAATGCTTACCTGAAGATTGGCTTGCTGTAAAGTTCCCTTTTCTCCCCTGCAATCACATAAGTGGGGGATATGCCAGCCCTGAGCTGTATCTCCTTGGAATGGAGATGACCAACGTTGGCCACGGTGTGACCAAGCCCTGGTGAGGAGTGGGAAGAAGACATCATCTCCATAGGGCTGCTATTTAGGACAACATCAGCTCCTTTGCCAGCCCTCACACCAAAACCCACCCCAGGCAAGGCGAGGTGGCCTGGCTTAGCTCTGAAGGGCCCATTGCAGCCCCATTCCCCCATCCACGTCTCACCAGGCCACCTTCACCCATCACATTGCTCTCTACTCCCACCCTCCCTTTTCTCCTCGCTTTGTTACATTGCATTTTTTTTTTTCCCCTTTCTCCCCCCTCCCCTCTTTTCTTTTACCCTTAAAGAGCGAACAAAACAAAACAAGAGAAAGCGGTGCCAATCCGATCCTCTTAGCACAACGTGCCCACCCCGGGGAGGGATCTCGCCTTGAGCCCCACGCATTCGTGCTGTTCCTTCAGAGCAACTCGAGCAAATTGAAAGCCGCGGAGGGGTGCGCCCCGAGGCACTCCGCAAATCCACTTCCTTTGTCATAACAAGAACAAATCCCACCTTTGAAGTTTTTTCCCTTCTTGTTACAAGGGGGAATGTCTTTTGTTTAATCCATTTTAGCCTTTAATGCCTGACCTGGATCAATCCTGTTGGGTAGATTACACATTACTCACGCCGACTTTAAACCACCCTACAGGGATTTTTCTTCCCCCCCCCCCCCCCTCGCTCTCCCCGCCGCATTGGTGTGAGAATCTCAGCAGTAATCAGCATTATGACTTTAGACCATCGCTCACTTTGAAGGAGGAGACCTTTCTTTAACAGGGGGGAAGGGGAGGAAACCCTCAAATATCAGATTTAATCAGCTTTCAGGCCCTCCTATCTCCTATTCAGAACGGATCTTTATTAGTTATGAAAAATCAGTGCAGAATTTGGTTGGGCTCTGTCTCCTCCTTGGCCATTTGGTGCTCTGTACCCCACCACTGATTGTTGGGACGTCCAGCTCCCACACTACATCTGAACCTCCTGGTCTCCGTTCCACTGCTCATGCAAATGCAAGAGGCTGAGAAGTGCTGCCAGCAGAACCCAGGCACCCTCTTTGATGACCCAGATAGAGAATAAATGTATATACGACCCTTTAACCTCACCTCATTTAACCTTACATTAGAACTTGGGATCTCAGCTCTCAGGGTTACCTCAGCTTTGCAAAAAAACCCCGCAGTCTCAACTCCTTTGCTCTCTAATAACCACTTACAGTGGCTACACTCCCACGTGAAAGCCTTCAGTCCACAGCACTCTTCTACAGCACTTCAGCCCCCAATGGCTCCCAGCACCCTCTAGCAGGGTTGAAGAAGCTTTGGGGCAGGCCCTGCCTTGGGATACCAACAAGGCACAGCTGTGCCTCACAGCCCCAACCTCACAGTGAGAGGAGCTGATTGCTTCATTAGCGCAGCCAGACCTCGTTAAGGCCAGCCCAGGGCCCTGACAGCCACCCCAAAACCCTTGGGACTTGCCTTACACAGAGATGTCCCAGATGGCCACAGATATCACCTCACTGTGCAGGATGTGGTGGCAAGGCTGGGATGAAGGATGCAGGTTCCGGGGTGTGGGATGAAGCTGCAGGAAGAAAGAGGACAGAGGATTTGGAGTGGTCCTGTGTGTAGTCAGGAATTAGACTCAGCGATCCTCAGGGGTCCCTTCCAACTTAGGATATTCTGTTATTCTGTGTGTGATTTCTCCCTCCCCGCTCATTGAAGAACCCAATTTTGCTCACTTCTGACCTCAGTTCATCACGTTTAGAATTCCTGCACAAAAGCTCTGGTCTCTCCCCTTCTCCGAGCTCCAAGGTGGACAGCAGTACCAGCTCAGCATCTCAACTGACCACACACAGGAAGACAAATGGAAAAGATAAAACTGGCTGAACGTCCCAGACACGTCTTGTATTGCAGCTCTTGAGAGGACCAAAACATCTTCAGGCGGATGCAGCCCTCCTGTTGGGTTGGGGTCCCAGTTAAACATCCAGACCCTGTATCAATGAGCAGCTTGGAAGACTGGGGACGTGAGCTATAGATGCCCCTGTTCATTCATGGCCTAGGTGACCTTCAAAGATACCTTCCAACTCAAATGATTCTGTGTGGGCATTTAGGAAGTGGGATGATGATGCGACAGGGTGCCACCAGCGCTGGGTGATTTGGGATCTGCCATTCTCACCCCAAGCACCAGTTCCACCAACAGATGGGAGCCATTTCTCACACCACTGACAAGGCTCTCCTTTGGGGGTTTGCCAGCAGGAACCACAGGACACCCACCACGACCTTCCTGCATCACACTGGGGCGATTGCAAAGAGCAGGGATGTCCTATGGGAAGAGCTGGGTCATTCTCCATGAAACTGAGCCAACCGGTCCATAGCTTGGTGCAGGTAAGGAAATATCCTCTTTGTTTAGCTTCTTATGAGTTTGATATGTTTTGAAATTAGCAGCCCTCCATTAGCTCTCCAAATGGCTCTGCATCATTAGGGTCAGTACGTCTGCACTCCTCAGAATGAGCTTTTACCTGAATTAGCATCTCAAAGAGGCAGGGCTCCCTTCTCTGCTTTAATTCCAGCACCGCGGCACATCAGGATGAGTTCAGTGGCCAATCCAAGCCCCGCATCCCAAATACATTCAGGGGAACCTGCTGGCTTGTTTAAAATGTTCTTTTTCCTTCCCATTCTTTACTAAATGCCTATTATATTAATGTTTAAAATCCATTTAAGTTCATCATGGGTGGTTTTGTGAAAGGACACCGGCTCTGCCATTGTAATTAGATGATTTATTGCCCTCTCGTGGTGACACACGCTAACTAGAGAAGCTGTGATTTAAATTGGATGATCCTTCCAAGAGTGTTTGAGTGAGAAATAAAGGGAGAATTATTAATACCATTAGAAAGCAGCGGCGTATACATGCTAGGGATATACAGTGCCAGGAGAGGGATTAGCCCAAACTTGCTGGTTTGCAGCTGAGCACTGTGTCAGCCAGCATCCATCCCGACGTGGGACCAACATCAGTGATGGGCATCTCATAAAGATGGAGGTGGTGCATGAAATCTCTGGGTTTCAGCTGGTGAACTGTGGGGAATCCATTGACGTGGGGTCTGCTGCTCCCTGTGCCCTGGATCTGCCATCTCTTCTCACCTTCCATTTCCATTTCTGGCCACAGAAAGCAGTAGCTTAATTTTATTTACTTTTTTTTTTTTTCTCCAAAAGTTTGTTTTTTATATTTTCCTTTCGGATTAAAATAGGTTAAATGTGATCTTGGGTTTACCAGCCTTCCTCCACTCTATGGAAAAGCACCCCAAGTTAACCCACGTACAGTAATTTCCTGTCAGCGTATGGGAATCTGTATTAACATTTTTCATTCAATTTAAAGCAAACAAACAAACAGACAAGCCTGAACCACAACAATTTTGTATCGAACCCAAGTATAGACCTAGCCTGGAGCTGTTATTCAAATGCCTGGGTTAATACAGTGTAAAACCATGAGCACATCCTCTTACGGTGGGGGTTTAAATCTTTAAGAGTGGCTTATATCAATCTAGTTTAAGTCAATTCCTCACCCAGTTAAGCTAAATTGAAATAAGCACTCAGACCCCAAATGCCGGCACGAAGCCGGTGTCAACTAATCTCCTTGCACATAGACTTCAGCCAGGCACTGCATCCCTGCAGGGGACAGGGTGGTAGGGACAGCTCAGTCCCACTTCAGGTGGCTGTGCCTTAGCAGAGGGCTTTCAGCCTCAGCATCCACTTTTCAAGGCTTCGGGGGCAATTTCTGCTGTTGTGCTGAGCCCCAGGAGGGGCACAGCCGTCTTGCTCAAAGTTTATCCGTGTTGGAACAAAGCTTCCCGACCTCTGCATCAATGGGATCTGTGTGCGCAGCTCCCCCAGGCTGCACTCGTAGAATCATAGGGTCATAGAATCATTCAGGTTGGGAAAGACCATGAAGAGCCTGAAACCCAACCCAACCTGATCCACCCCACCATCCCTGCTGCCCGCATCCCTCAGTGCCGCATCTCCATGGTTCTGAAACACCTCCAGGGATGGTGACCCCCCCGCTCCCTGGGCAGCTGTGCCACTGCATCACTTCTTTCAAAGAGGAAATGTTTCCTACTACCCAACCTGACCTTCCCCTGGCACAACTTGAGGCCCATCACCTCCCGCCTTTTGCCGACCCAAAGTCACTGCTGTGAAATCACCAAAGTACCTTGGGAGATGCTTGGGAGATTAAATGGACACAGATTTGAAGATGTCACCGAAGAGTCCCACGCTCCCTCTTCCCTGACCTGCATTTTGCTTTTTGGGGCAGGACAAAAGCCATTTTTTAATCCATTCCAACTCATTACATACAGCAGCACAACTAAAACACAGAGATTAAAGAACCCATAAGAAGTGACTCGCAGGAAGAGGGTGCTTTGCCTGTAGATTTTGGGTGTGCTCAGCCAGTAGGACCAACCTATAACCAAACAGCATCCCGGGCTGCCCTGAAGCCTGACTTGAATGCTCTTGCTATTTGCATTGCCCAAAGGGCAATTTGGGAATGGCACTTGGGAAAGGGTTTTATCATTCATTCATTCATTTATCTATTTATCTAATCATTTATTTATATCTATATTATTATTACTTTCTCCTATGGTTTCCCAAAGGTCTCTCCCTGCACTTCTCCAGCTCATGGGCTCTGGGCGTTAGGTGGCAGCAGCGCTCAGGCAGTGAGCGTATCCCCATCCTTCTCTTTTTTTTCCGTGCTTTTAGCTCCCTATCATCCTTTACAGGACAGGAAAAGTTGGATGTTGGGATTTGAGGTCGGGGTATTTTGGAAAGTAGTTTTGGGTAGCTGGTGTTATCACGTGGGTATCAACTCTGGTGCTTTGGTTGATGAACCTCTGGAGCATCCACGTTGTCCCGTCCCAGGGGGAATGGTGCTGTGGGCACACAGCCTGGGATCCCCTCACTGCTCCACCAAGAAAACTGCTGGAAAAATGGATAGTAGTAAGGAAAGCCACAGAGTCATAGAGGTTGAAAGGTACGGCTGGGGATCATCAAGCCCAACTCCCTGCTAAAGGTTCAGGTTGGATATTAGGGAACATTTCTTCTCAGGAGGGGCTGTGATGCAGTGGCACAGCTGCCCAGGAGCAGTGGGGTCACCATCCCTGGAAGTGTTCCAGAGCCATGGAGATGTGGCACTGAGGGACGTGGGCAGTGGGCATTGCAGGATGGGTTGGGCTTGGGGCTCTTGGAAGTCTTCTCCAACCTCAGTGATTGTGTGGTTCTGTGATTCTAAAGCAGGTCCCTACAGTAGGCTGCAAATCATAGCATTTAGTGGAAGGGATTTGGGCCAACGTACGGTTTGGGGTGTTGGGGTGCAAGGAGGGGACACCTCACCATCAGCACGACTTTCAGAAGGCCATTTGCAGGCTGAAAAGCAAGTTCTCCAGGACCAAGTAAGATAAAATCAAATCAAATCAAATTTGACTTCTTTGCTATTGCTGCAGCTGCAGAGGAATTCATGGAAGCACAGGAGAGCTTGAATGGTACAGTAGTTAGCGCTGGGGAAGTATGGTCAGGGTGCAGTTGGACTTGATGATCTTGAAGGTCTTTCCCAACCTGAGCAATTGTATGATTCTATTTATTTGTTTTATAGGACACGTCCACTTGCTCACCTCACTTTATGTTATCTACCAACTCCAATTAGTGCCCCAAAAAACAACAAACAAAACCAGAGATTAATAATCAAGAGAAATTGCATCAGGTCTGTGTGCCAAACGTGGGACAGAGAGCACTGTGTCCTTTGTCCTTCCGAGATTGGGCTGCCTGGAAACCACAGCACTGTTTGGCCAAACAAGGCAGAGGAGGACGTGGGTTTGGGGTTTTTTCCTGGTGTCACGTCTGCAAACACGGGGCACCCCTGCACCCACACCCAGCATGGCAATGGAAGGAGCCTTTGCTTCAGCAATTAAAAAAGAAAACAAAGGTGTTTTTGGCTGCACTCTTGGCTGGTTTTGCTCCATGGGGCAATTGCCTCTGGTACGAACAGCCTACATTCACCAAACATCCCAAAGTCACCAAATACCCTAAATATCCCCTATACCCAAATACCTTGATCCTGGGCAGCCTGGTCTGGTATTAAACGTGGAGGTTGTGGCCCTGTGGGGGGGGCTGGAGATTGATGATCCTTGAGGTCCTTTCCAATCCAAACCATTCTGTGATTCTGTGTGATTAAGTACCCCAAATACCCCACTTACCCCCAAAATAACCCCTACCAGAGCCACCCTGTGCCATGCAAAGGGAAAATCCAGCCAGCTGCCCGTAAGCAAAGCTGGGCTGACCGGTTCAATCCTATCCAAATTTACAATATTACTTATTTTCTAAATAAGATTGGCTGTCACCTTCGGCCACGACCTCGCTGATGACATCCAGCTCTCTGCTGCCAAGAACAAGCCGTGGGTTTGCCAGGAGCTATGGAACAGCGTGCCATCGTGGCTCAGGGGGATTTCATGCCTTATCACACGTGCACTGCAGTGATTCACACCGTAACGGGAGGCAGCAGGAGGTCACACTCACAAATGTTGGCAAAAATCTTTAATTACTCCCCCAAAGGCTGCATCGGAGCTACCATAGGGCCAAAAAAGAGATTGGGAAGGATCGTTAAGGAAGTTGGCAGGCAGCTGCGCCCGCAGTGCCGCACCGCAATAAAGTCCGTGACCTTAACGCAGCGAGTGGGGAACCGACCGCAGTGTGAGGAATGCGGAGAGCTGTGAGCATCCCTTGCAACCTGCATCGTGAGGTTGCTGCCCTGAAACGTTGACTGTGCTCTGTGCAAGGAGCAGCGCTGCCAAGAGAGGGCAGCCCAAGCCGGCACATCCATCCGAGCTGCTCCCAAATCCGTGAGTGGAGCCGTTGGGGTGCTGTGTGCAAACAGGAACGAGAAGGGTAGGGAAAGGGAAAAGGATAAAAGAGAAGGGAAAGGAAGGGAAAGGATAAAAGGGAAGGGAAGGGAAGGGAAGGGAAGGGAAGGGAAGGGAAGGGAAGGGAAGAAAAAGAAGAAGAAATCTGAAAGGCATTCCGAGCCTAAATTCCCTGTCCAAAAAATGCTTTGGAAGAAAATACAAGGGGAAGCAAGGAGTCCCCAGCTTTGGAGTGAAGTAATAATTCTGCACACTGTGCAGAATGGCTGATTTTATGTGATTTTATGTGATTTTCCTTCTGTAAGGGACCGTAGGGGATGACTTGCAATGAGATACCCCTGGGCTTTGTTTTCACAGTATTTTAGGAAGAGGAGAAAGCATCCAATGTGGGCCATAGCTCAGCCCCATGGAGTGCATCCTGGAGGACTCAGCCCCTCAGGAAGCATTGATTTCCCATGCAGATGTTTGGGTTTCTGTCTCCCCCGAGTCGACGAAAGGCCTTTTTCTCACAGAACGAGGCAGCTTTGCACATTTACAGAGTCCTTAATAAATAGTGACAACAAAACCCATGGAGGCTGTGTAATGGGTTGTGTCAGTGCTCCAGTGTGCATGTGAGGCTTTGCCAAGCCTTAATGGTGGTGGGGGAGCAGGTGGGGTGGGTTGCACCAAACATGTGGTTCAGACACATAAAATGGGCATTATCCACAGCCCCAACTTAAATATGGGATTCCTTTCTCCCCTTTCAGCGTGGATTTGTGCTGATAATAAAACCCGAGATGGTTGGGAAAACCCTCGTGGTCGGCAACAGCCCACAGCAGGAGGTTGGGACTGGATTATCTTTGAGGTCCCCCTCCATCCCAGGCTATTCTGTGGTTCCATGGATTAATGAAGATGATGGAATGAGGATAGGCCCCAAAGTGGCTGATTTTAAGTAAATTAATCAGGAGGAAAAAGAATTACCCAGCACATTCCCTCAACGTGTTGCATCAGTTTAAAGCGATGTTCGTGTTGATTTATTGATTTGGAAAGGTACTTACATTTATAAAAGCAGCAAGGGCTTGTCCTTAGTGCCAATAATGTGACATAGGCGTGCTGGCTGGCACATGGGCTGCTCTGGTCCTGCCTGCCCATATCCAAGCAGCAAACCCATCATGGGATCAAAGGGAAAAAGCAGGAAGCTGTATTGCTTCTGCCATCACAGAATCTAGAGTCGTTTGAGTTTGAAGGGATCTTTAAAGGTCCTTTAGTCCAATTCCCCTGCAATGAACAGGGGCATATAAATAAATGATATAAAATAGAATAAAACAAAACACAGCTGGAAGAGAAAACAAGAAGCATTTTGCAGGGTGCTGGATGCTGGGGGACACTTGGAGACACCATGCTGTGCTTTGGGGAGCCCAGAAAGGACCCATGGAGGGGGCAGAAGTAGGGAGAAAATCCCTTTGCGTGGCAAAAACAAGTCAATAACCTCCTCGTGGCTCATTGTTAGGAGAGACATGGGATTAAAGGCATTTTTCTGAATAGGAGGCAGAAATCAGTCATATCCCACAGATCTGGCACAGCCCAGGTCAAGCAGGCAATAGCAATGCCTGCTTGTAAGGAAATCCATACCAGCACCCTGCAGACCGAGCTTACTTCTCGAATGGGAAATCAAGCTCCTTGCACAAGCTCTGGGGTTTTCCTGTGTTGAACCAACATGGAAAGGGCAGAAAAGGCAATGGGCAGCCCCAGCCATTGGCTTCCGCACCAAAAAAATGATGGAAAATAGCAAGAATGAATTGTCCACAAATTGTGCAAGCTGCAGAGGTTGCTTTGGTTACCAAAGAATTAAAGCTTCTGGTTGATAAAGCGATGGGGATGGTTATGGTGTAAAACTGGGGAGTGTGGGGAGGGGGCTCCTCCTCTACCCCTTCAGGGGCTGCCCCAGAGAAGTAAAACATCACGGATGGAAATGGAAGTGGATGAATCAGTGAGCTGATTGGGTCACAGATGAGAAATAGCACATCTGCTGCTGCTTTCAGTGCATTAACAAATAAGGCCACTGGATCAGACACCCTAATGCTTGGAATAATGAAGCTTCAAGAGCGATTAGAGCATAAATCACTTTTTTAAAATGCAGGCAGTCCTTCCTCAGCCATCGGGATATATTTGCTTTATTCTGCGCGCTCCTGGCCACGCTGCTGCCCTGCTCTGTTGTACAAAGAAGCATAAACCCAGCCCTGTGAATTGCTTCCACGTGCATCAGGTCAATATCTGGTTGGATATTAGGAAGCATCTGTTCTCCAAAAGAGCAGTGCTGCAGTGGCACAGCTGCCCAGGAGTGGTGGGGTCACCATCCCCAGAGGTGCTCAAGAACCATGAAGATGTGGCACTGAGGGATGTGGGCAGGAGGGATGGGTTGGAGTTGGACTTTGGGATCTTTGCCGACACGAATGGTTCTAAGATTCTGTACATTGGGTTTGCAGCAGTTTGGGGTTTGGCTTGCAAACTTCCAACTATGAATGTGGGGTCAAACCAGAGGGGCTCAACACCCAGTGGTCCCACCAACATCTAGTCCCATAAGAAGGGATTTGGTAGGATTTTGGCACTTCCCAGCCCCTGCTCACAGGCTCTTGCAGTGTTCAGCCTTCTCCTCATTCCTATTTTCCCATCTCCCTACCATTGAACACGGGAAGGTCACAGCACCCCGAGTCTTAGTATCACAGAACCATTTGAGTTGGAAGGGACCTTTGAAAGTCATCCACTACTCCTTTATCCCCTCCACACCAAACACCAGCCCTGAGCTCACACCCTGCTGGTCATCATGGGTCACAAACCAGGAGATGTCAGCACCATTTGGGTCCCATGGATGCAGCCGGGGCTCTCCCCCCCTGCTGATCCCCAATTTCTCTCTGCCAACCCCACCTCCTTCATCCCCTTTGCATCCACTGCGCACAGACGAGCAGGTCGATAAGCTCATCAAGCTGCTCCCCCAGGGCTTGTAAGAGAGATGGATCGTTATTGGTGTTTCTATTTTTAAGTAGTGCTGGGATATTATAGCAATAGGGTCATCTGCGCTCCTGGCTCCACTGAATTGTGACTCAAACTGCAGATGTACGGGCCTTAAAGAATGGTGCAACCTGAATGTGGAAATCCGGCACCAAAATAGCAATAGGAAGAGCCAGTTTCTGGTATCCAGATGCAAATGCTTTGAGTCGAACACTGATGCTCCATCCCATATGGACAGAATTGTTCTACCCTGACTTCTTCCTCACGCAGAAGCACAGATGTGGCTGGGATAAGGATGCAGCCCTAATGCCCGTGGGCATTTTCCTGTCTGGAGTTCTGAGCCCCATTCCCATGCATGCATCCTTTGGGACAGGGGACATCCCCAGGGATTGCAGAGTGAACCACTGCAGAAAAAGCCCCTGATTCTTCAGTTATGTCCCCTAGTGGTGGTGGCCTCAACGAGAGGATGAGAGGAAATGGCCTCAAGTTGCATCAGGGGAATTTCAGGTTGGGTATGGGGAAAAAATCTTCTCCAGTAAAGCAGTGATGCAGTGGCACAGCTGCCCAGGGAGCACTGGGGTCACCGTCCCTGGAGGTGCTCAGATTCTCATCCACCATGGAGATGTGGCACTGAGGGCCATGGGCGGTGGGTATGGAGGGGGTGGGCTGGGGTTGGGTTCAGGGACCTTGAAGTTCTTTTCCAAACTCAGTGATTCTGTGATTCTGCCTGCAGCCTGTGAGCTGTGCACGAAGATGGGGTTGACTCGCAGGTCAGGAAGCTTTGTTCCAACACGAGATTTCATTTTGAGCAAAATATCTGTGCTCTTGACTTTTTACCACGAGAACAGAATCACAGAATTACAGAATAGCTTGGGTTGGAAAGGACCTTAAAATCATCTCATTCCAGCCCCCCAATAAGGATGAACTGAACGGCTAACGTGGGCTTGACTGCTAAAACACAAGCACTCAGATCTTTGGAAATCACGTTTCATGAGAGCAAGGTGCTGCTTGGGATTCAGGGGCAGCCACATGGGATTACTGCATGACGGGATTATCGACCCATTAGGATTTCCTGCACTGCTGCTATCCAATTACTCAGCTCCAAATGCCTCCACGCCTGTGCAAAATCGCTTCCCGTTGTCCTACCGGGGAGATGGCAAATGCGATCCTTCAGGCTTTATTGCTGGGCACTGAGAGCAGCCTGGAATTATCAATTTGCAGTGAAGGTGGGGAGGGCATCGCTGCGAGGGATGGGGCAGCAGCTTTAGATCGAGCAGCGAATAGCAGCGCGTTTCCCAGCCTAGATTAAGAGCTCTGCTCTCGCCGCGAGGTGCTCGATTTATTGCGGTGACAGCTGCGTGTGTTTGGATTAATATTAAAAGGCAAAGGACCATCCAGCTCCACTCATTCATTAGGAGGAGTATCGCAAAGAAGCCTGCTTGGGTTGAGATTACCTGTTTGCAAGTGATATCCATCGCTGAACCAAAAACTAATTACGTGGTTCGCTGCTTTTCCTCTCCCTTCGACTCTGCCACAAGACCCCCAAAAAGCCACGGGAGCGCTGGGTGTTTGCAGCATAGAGCTGGAACTCGTCAGCATTCACACCATGAGCAGCGGGAATCAGAGCTGGGTGCAGGGCTTTGGGATGGGGAAAGGCCCAGGTGGACCTTGGACCTCCTCCCCATCTCTGGGGATGCTCAGGTTGTGTCTCCAGTTGGCATCACGAGGCTCAGCGTCCCCTTGGGACCTCACCCTGGGTGGGTGGGCGCGTGGCTTTGGAGGAGCAAAGTGAAATCCATGTTTGTAAAGGCTGGGAGAAGGTCACTGCAGGCATCCATCCCAGCACAGCGTGGCTGCGCATCTGCGTTTTTTTTTTAAAGGCATGCTTTCATGTTGGGAAGTGTTTAAAAATGCAGATTTTGACCTAAAAAGGGCTGGAATGGCTCCTTGGGTGTGCTTTCAGAAAATGTTTGTCTTTTGAGTTCAGAAGAGACTTCTCGCCCAGTGTGGCTGGGTAGGGGGCTGCATGAGAGATGGGGATTTGTAAAGGGAAGTCACAGCATAGCCTGCAAAAAGGGGGTGGGAAAAAGGGGGAGAGGGGAAGGGAAGGGAAAAGGGAAAGAAAGGAAAGGAGGAAGGGAAAAGGGAAGGACAAGAGAAGTGGAAGGATAGAGGGGAGAAGAAGGAAAAAAGGGAGAAAGAAAGAAAAAAAAGAGGAAATGAAAATGAAAAAGGGAAAAAAGGAGGAAACTAAGGGGAAAAGATCCCCACCACCCACATCCCACTGCTCAGCTTCTGCTCTGCAGAGCACGTGCAGAGCCAGCTCCACTGAAGAGCTGGCAATGTAGGTCAGAGCCATGCTTTAAGCATCTTTCAATATTAAACAAAACTCAGGCACTGTGAGTAGCACATCTGCAGGGCTTCCTGCTCCCCTCCATTGGCTCAGCATGGAAGGCAGCAGCCCTGAGAGACACAAAATCTCCCATGGCACTGGGTCTTACATGTGGAGGAGCGTGAAGCAAAGGTAACCTGCTTGGCAAACGTTTTGAAGTACTCAGGAGGTCACATTTGTGTGTTGATGCTGGGAAACCCACATTCCCCTTCTACATGAGCTATTTCATCTGAGCAAGGGTAGCATATCCTCCCCAGCCCTGTTGCTATCCTATTAAATGTGGGTCAATCCTCCAGGCAGGATTAGTGCTCCGGGGACATAGGGCAGCTGGGGAGTGATGATGGCACCCAGATTTGAGCTGGGTAAGACCCAGATGTAGATGGAACAAGACTCAGATGTGGATGGAACAAGACCTGGATGCATCTGGGACAAGAGCTCCCCATGGCTTTCCAAGGCTGCATGGCCAGGGGGCTGCATGGTATCTCCTCCCTGCTCCCCACCCGACATCCCCAGCTGGAGCAGCTTGTCACAAAGGGTTTCAGATCAGATAAATCCAGGCTCAATTTAGTGCCTGTTACACTCTGCAGGGAGAAGGATGCCCCTGCCCAGAAAAATGCACTCGCCGGTTTTCATCCTTTTGATTTATGGAGCTTCTGGTTTAAGAGATGTTCCTCTCCTCTCCAAACGAAGCCGGTGCTGACAGCTCCATCCATCACCCGGGCTGTCAGAGGCCCAGTGCTTTAAATAAGCTATTAAAGTGAGATCTAGCTGGTTAACAGTCATAACAGACCAGAAATCAGAGAGTTTGCTTACTTCAGTGCTCGGCCAAATGAATTTCCTTTTAATGACCGGGGACCTGAAGGCACAAGGGCTGCAGTCTGACAACGGGAGATATTCCTGGCCTCAGCCATACCCTGTAAACAACCATCCACAGTCAGGAATTCATCTTTGTTATTGATGGTAAAGTCTCATTAAAGGGCTAATTAATGGGCTCCAACACCCATGGTGCTTGACCTTGGGACCTTCCATGGTAGCGATGGTGGGAGCAGCAGGGGAGGACACAGCAGCCCTCACTGGGCAGGCATCCCTCTGTCTGGAATGCATTTTTTAACAAAATGAAATATTTTGGATGTTTTCCCTTCCTTTAGAGCTCTTAATGCTTTGGCTCCAGTGCTGGTTCCTGCTGTGCCACAGCTCCTCAGCAAAGCTCATCGTATCCAAAAAGTGACCCACATCAGCAGCAGTGTAGCACCTTCTCCATTTTGTTTTGGTTTGTTTTTCTCTTAGCTCACCCCAGAAAAATCCAGGCACTTTGTCTTTGTTAGCAAGCTCGACACCCTTGTCATCTTTTCCCTTTCGATTCCCACCAGCCCGTGTCACCCATTCCCACCCCACCATCCATCTTGCCCACCTCCCCTCCTCCATCAATGTCCCAGCTCACATCACTTCACCTTCTTGCTGCACCCAATCCGTTCCCAAGGTTGGAGCACCTGCAAATCACTGGGATTTCACTGTCAGCCTCAGCACTGAAGCAAGGGGACTCTGCTGGAGCAAGCGTCACCACCACAGAACATGAATGGGAACTGGGACCCCAACCACAGCCCTATGCTTTTGCCTCTGGGTAATTGATGCCTCGAGGGAAACCTGCTCTAAAACCCCTGTTTTGATGGCTCTAAGCCAGCCATCAAAACAAAGTGCTTTGCATCTGCAAGCAGGTTTTTCTCATCACGTGTGCAGCAGGAAAGGCACTGGGGCCATTTGGGGCACCTGGGTGTCCTGATACACGAATTGGGGCTCACCTCCCAGCTAACAGCAGAAGGAAGAGTGGCAATAGTCTCATGTTGCACCAGGGAAGGTTCAGGTTGGATGTTAGGAAACAGTTCTGCTCCAAACAAGCAGTCGGCACAGGCAGAGCTGCCCAGGAGTTGTGGGGTCAGCATCCCTGGAGGCGGTCAGGGAATGTGGAGATGTGGCACTGAGGGACGTGGGCAGTGAGCGCGGTGGGAGTTGAGCATCTTGGAGGTCTTTTCCAACCTGAACGATTCTGTGATTCTGTAATGATTCTAATTGCTATTCCCTCGGTGCTGATTACATCATTATCTGCCATGTGCTTCGCCTGGCAGCCTTTGCGGGGAGTGAAGGAACTCGCGTCCTCACCTGGATTCAGTGGGACACGGGGCCTTCACTCGCTTCTAAATTAGTTTGTAAACAGGGATTTTGTTGGCATTTGCTCTCAGACAGGTAATGCTTCTGGGCAAGGAGTCAAGCATAGATCTGCTGTCTTGCAGCATCGTCTCAGAGCCTTTAATCTGCGCTGACACACACAAAAAAGCAGTTTTCCTCATTCTGTTCCTGCTGTGCAAGACCAGTACCACACTGCTTGCACACAGCCAGCAAGAGATGGGAAAAAAAGCCATTTTATGGGTTCTCAGACCAGTGCTATGGCATGGGTTTTGCATGGGTTGGCAGTGGAGGGAGGCTTGGGGCTGATGTGGGGCAAAGGCACGGGATGAAAGCAGCGCTGTATGGTTCATCCCCACATTGAATTTTGCCCAAGACTCAGAAAAGAAATCCAGGATTTAGGATCATCGCAGCCTGCCAATGTTTCTTTCTGGTACTATGAAACCTAATTCCTGGGCAGCAGGGACATCACCCTTTCCCACCTCCCTGGGATCATCCAGCAGCAATTCCAGGGGATCCTCACCCCACTGTTGGCTGAACCCAACGCACTGGCACAGGCTGCCCAAGGAGGCTGTGGATGCCCCATCCCTGCAGGCATTCAAGGCCAGGCTGGATGTGGCTCTGGGCAGCCTGGGCTGCTGGTTGGTGACCTGCACACAGCAGGGGGTTGGAGCTGGATGAGCATTGTGCTCCTTTGCAACCCAGGCCATTCTAGGATTCTATGAAATACCCAAAGTCGTAGTACAAAACAAAGGCCATTGGCTCCTTTTGGGAAGGATGGGGGAAAGGAGACAGACTGTGCCCAGAACCAGGGAAATCTCCCCAGACAGCGGCAGACGGGCGGCCTGATGGGAAGATTTAGCTGTATATAATATCAGTATGCTAATAAGAATCCTGATTATCAGTCTTTCTTTGGGAGAGCGCAGCGGATGGGTTTTGTAGGGGCTGCTCCTCACATCCACCAACGCAATGAAATCTGAGCTCCCCCAGCTCCAGTGCAGCGTTATTGGGCTCTCAGAAATCCAATTTTACTGCGTCCAATATTGAGAGTTGATTAAACCTGATTTGAATCGACAAATGTCTTGGGAGGGTGAGTGGGAGCCAGCTGCGAAAGGAGGGGGAGAGTTTAATAAACAGGCTTTGGAGATAAAAATCTCCTTTTATTCCAATAAAACACCCGCATCAGAACGCTGATGGCTGTATGGAGGGTCGGAGAGAGGAGAAGGAAGTCTCGAAGACGCAGAGAACTGGCTATCAAGAGCAGCAGAGATGAAAGATGAAAAGTAGGTGGGAAAGAAACTCTTTAAGTTGTTTACAGAGAGAGCAGTGAGGTGCTGGAACAGCTGCCCAGAGAGGCTGTGGATGCCCCGTCCATCCCTGGAGGTGTTCAAGGCCAGGTTGGATGGGGCCCTGGGCAGCCTGGGCTGCTGTGAAATGTGGAGGTTGGTGGCCCTGCGTGTGGTGGGAGGGTTGGAGCTTTGTGATCCTTGAGGTCCCTTCCAACACTGGCCATTCTGTGATTCTGCAGTTCCCTTGGTTCAAGACAATGGACCACAGCAACTAAAGCACAGCCAGTGCCACAGAACTGCCTGTGGGGACAAGAAGATGCCCTCACTCCTATCCCATCCTAAAGAGTAGCATGCCTTCGTTTGGGGCTGAGATACAGCTGTTGGGGTGCCAAAACCAAAACCCCAACAGAAAACCAGGCATCTCTGTGATGCGATCCCCAAGGAGACAAAGTGACCCAAGCACATTCTGCTGCACTTCTATGCCCACATGCCAGCCCCACAGCCTCCATCCTGCCCCATTCTGCCTTCTATTTGTGCTTCCCTTCTGATAAACCTGAACATCCCTCCCACCTGCAGCCTCGCTGTATGGTAGCAGTGCCATAAATCCCCGCATCCCTCTGCTGTAGGGCTGCTCAGTGCTGTCAGAGCCGCCTGTGAAACCTCCCCCTATGATTTAGGGAGCGGGACGATGCGAAACGCCGCAGTGCCCAAACCCTGCGGCATCCAAGCACTTGGAGCCAGAAGGAAAACTCTGCCCTGTGGGCATGAAACCAAGACCCACAACACCTGGCATCGATAGGGGACCCCATGGGAGCTCCCAGCTCCAGCACACCCCAACAAAGCAGGCTTTTATCACCTTACAAAAACATATTGCCATCTCCTGTGCAGCCGCCGGGCTCCTTGTTATTCAGCCCACATCCGTGCCGATGGCTCTCTCCCAGGCAGCAAAAGATCACAGCAAGGGCTGCTCGAGACACTCGTTGGGACTTTTTTTTTTTTCCATAAGGAGTGTGTTGTCAAAACCTCCAGGCTTTTGTTCCTGCAAAAGGCTTAAAATGATTTTTACAGCAAGGGAGCACCGTTAAACCGTTATCCCCAGCTGTCCTAAAGGGATAATGGTTGGGTATTGGGAAACATTTCTTCCCTGAAAGAGCAGTGATGCAGTGGGATGCAGCTGCCCGGGGAATGGTGGAGTCACCGTCCCTGGAGGTGCTTCAGAACCATGCAGATGTGGCACTGAGGGATGTGGGCAGTGGGCATGGTGGGGGTGGGCTGGGGTTGGGGATCATGGAGGTCTTTCCCAACCAGAGTGATTCTATAGTGATGCTATGGTTCTATGCAAAAGCTGCTTTCAAACAAACTGTCCAAACCACGCTCGCTTTTTCTGTCAGCTGTTTTATCCACAGGGCAGAAATCTCTAAACTGGACCCCACTCCCCCCAGTTCTCCCACCAGATTGTGAAACTTAAAGCTTTGCTCAACCCCAGTGACAACATTCCATCTTAACATCACTCTGCAGCTTTCAGGGTTGAGTTTCAGAAAGCCCACACCAAAATCTCTGGAAGCAAAGGGGAAAATTAAAGGAATCTTGAAGGAATCCCAGCAAACACTGAGTGCAGAGCCCCAGGGCTCAGGTTTTGCACCTCACCAGAGGAGCACACCCCATCCCAGTGGGCCTTTATGGGAACGCTGCATATTTCCACGCACTGCAGAGCCAGCGCCCTCAGCCCGACCCCAAATCCCTGCACAACACAGAGACTTTGCTGCCAGGGGGAAGAAACAGGGATGCAGCCCATGTCTGCACCCCATAACTGCAGCACATGGTGCTCACGTGGCCCCACACACCGGGGACATCACTGCCTTCACTTCTGTTTACTCCATTATCCCATTTTCCACTCTCTAACTCCCTCAGCATTTTCAAGCCAAATCAACCCTCCTCCCCCCCCCCCCCTTTTTTTTTTTTTTTATTATTATTTTTTTAATTACTCATAATTAAGTGATTCTTGGCAGGGAGGCCTATGGAAACAGCATTATCCCACAGGCAGTCAGTCAGTTAGGAATTTCCTCTCGGCCCCCCTGGCCTGAAATGCATCTGGAAAAACAGATAATTGCTTTATTTACTACTGCAAAGTATTTCCTTGCTCGCACGGCCCCTCACAGCACCCCAGGACCTCGCTCAGCTGCTCCGTGCTTTGGTTCTTCATCACAGAACCATGAAACGGGTGGAGTTGGATGGGACCCTTAATGGCCATCTGCTCCCACTCCTCTGCAATGAGCAGGGATCAATGGACATGGGAAGGCTTTTTTGGTGTGGCTGCAGGACCCTGCAAAGAGCTGTTCCCATCTGATCCGGGCAGAAAGTCACCTGAATTCAGCTGACAAAGAAAACAGAAATGCAAAAGCAACTGGTTTCCATGGGGTGGTTTTGGAGGAAATAAGAATAAACAAACATGCTCTCCTTCTTAATGAGACAACAGGGTGAAAATCCATCCCCAAACCTCTGCTGAGGGCAGTCTGAGCTGGTAGGAGGTGTCCCTGACCTCACAAGGGGCTGAAACCAGACTGGCTTTAAGGTCTCTTCCAACCCCAACCGGTCTGCTGTTCCATGAACAGGAAGTTTCACAGCTGCTAATGAGAGAGGATGATTGAAAAGCAGATCCAGACTTGACCAAAGAACAGGGCAGGTATCTTTAGGACCTGTTGCCCCACTAGCCACCTTCACAGGTCCTCCACACTCAGCCACCATCTATCTATCATTCCCATTCCCACCGCCAGCAGCATCCCCCACCACTCAGCCACAGCCTTGTGTTTCCATACAGCCTTCAACACAGCACAGAGGTTGGTTTGGGGGAAACCAGCATCTCACCAGAAAGATGCAGAGCACGTGAGTCGGGTTTTTACCACAGGAAAGCAGGAGGCAGCTCAGCATGCACAGCCCTACGACAGCAATGCTACAGCCTACCTACAGCAATAGGCAGGCAAGAGGAAGAAGGCAGCAAAAACTGAGTGGGGACCAAAGGCAAACCCACAAGCCAACTTCTGGTTACAGTACCCACCAGCTTCTCTGCACATTCTTATGTGATTTTCTTACTTCCAATCCAAGATACTTGGTTGTGGTGGGTTTTCTTGGTTGTTATAAACCAGAAGGCCAAGCTTTGTTTCCAGAGATGTCCCTTAAAAGAAGCCAGACCCATGGAAGCACACCACAGCTCTTTGACCAGCATTAATGCAAAGGAACAGATTAATGCTTGCTGAGATCCAGGGCTGGGCCCTCATTTTGAGCAGGCTCTGTGTTAATTAAGTGCAGGTCTCACATACAAAATACACCAAGAGCCCTTCAGCTCTGCAGACAATGTCTGGTATCTCCTCCCAGCCCCCTGGCCCCAGTGAAGCTGCACCAGAAGTACAGGTTGGATAATAGGAAAAAAATCCTTCCCTGAAAGTGGGGTCAGGCAGTGGAATGGGCTGCCAGGGAGCCGTAGGGTCAGCATCCTTGGAAGTCATTCAAGAAGCATTCAGATGTTGTACTGAGGGATGTGGTTTAGTGAGGAAAGATTGGTGGTGGGTGGATGGTTGGACTGGATGATGCTGGAGGTCTTTTTCCAACCTTGGTGATGTGGTGACTCTATGAATCACTTGAAAAAAAAAAACAACTTGAGAATGGCCCAGGTTGGAAGGGACCTCAAGGATCACGAAGCTCCAAACCCCCAACACAGGCAGGGCCACCAACCTCCACATTTCATAGCAGCCCAGGCTGCCCAGGGCCCCATCCAACCTGGCCTTGAACACCTCCAGTTTTCTATCAAAGCTGCAAATTCTGTCCAAACAAAAGCAAACAACAAAAGGAAACAAGAAAAAAATACGGATTCTCATGCAGTTGCAGTGGAGGTCAAGCTTCTGTTTTCCCAATGAGACAGGACAACGTGCATAGGAGAGCAGAGCAGCAAGTTCCCAGAGCTCACAGCCACGGAGCTCCTTTCTGCTGCTCAGTATTCCCTCATCCCAAGCCCGTATTCAGCCATGAGATCTCAGAGTTAACATTTTAGAAGAATAAAGAAGAATCAGGCTCACACAACTCCGACACCTCCGTCAAACTTCTGTCTGCCTTGTTTTTACATGAAAGAGATTTCTTAAGTTCCTCCTAAAAATATGCATCCGTGCGGCGATACCTTGGAAGGGAAAGAAAGGGAAGACATCAGAGGTGCTCTGGAAACCTCTCACAAAGTGCACATCGATATCCCAAAGCTTTTCCTCTCCCGTTCACCTAAGAGCATCTTCCCAGGGAAGCACAGAAGGCTCCTATTTAGAAGGAAGCCTGCTAGCCAGCTGGCAGGTCACATGTAGAGAAAGCTGCTGAAATCCTGATTCTCCTTTATTATGCTCTTGTCAATGTTCTTTCCTTCTTACTGAAAAAAAAATAGAGAAGCAGACCATTCATTTCAGTTCATTTTAAAGAAACGAAGCTTGCAAATTCACAGCAACTGCGTACAGAAAGGGCACAAACACACAGACGTAAATGAAATGCAGAATTACCATTATGAAAATTAATCTCAGGAGTCACAAAGCATATTATTCCTGGAAATTGCTTTTATTTTGCAATTATGTTAACACCGCGAGAAGGCAGCTGGCATTGAAAACAAACAGCTCCATTTAAAAACCAGGGGTGTCAATCAACTGGAATTTCAGGGCACTCACACCTGAATCCACTCTGTACCTCCAATGCTTAAGGATCCTCAGAGATGTGGGGCTTTGCTTGCTGAGGAACAGAGGGAAGGGGATAAGAGAGCAGGAGAAGTGGTAGCATTCTTAATAAGTTCTTCATACGGTTTTGCAAACCCTTGTCAAGCCCTGACAACCAATCAGCAGGAGGGAAAAAAAAACAACATTGGAGGAGTCGATGAGAATACTGAGATAACATTTTAATTTCTTCTTTTTTCTTGAAGGTTTCTGCCACCCCCTCCCTCCCTCCCCCCCAAAATGGCTTGTACTTCCACGGGTACAACAGCAAAGAAATCATTTCAGTTCATTTCACACAGTGTAGAAAAGACCAGCTTTACAAACACACCCAGAAGTCTACGAGCTGCTAACGCTGCTGGAAGGTGAACGCTTCTCCATCACACTGCGTGGCTGAGGCTGTTCCTATGGCTGTATGGCAGCAACAGGGGCTCTTCACCACACGTTTGATCCCTGGACACCCATCCCTAAGCACTGAGATGGAAACAGAAGGGACTTCAACTCCAAGGTGCCCTGCTGCAGTCAGTGGGACCCGGTTTGCACGCTGCAACTTCTCAGCCCAGCAACTACCCCCACACCTCCAAAAAGCTCATGATCTTCTAAGCTCATCCCTTCAATTCACCAATACTGAGTGTGAAGGTTGTGAAGAGTGCTCATGAAATACAAATATTGAGGAAAAAATCAAAGACATTTGTAACTTCGTTTTCCTTAAAAAGAAGCAAGCCTGAAGGCATCTATTTCTTTTCCCTGCCTTCCTTTCAAGCCACATTTACTGGTGCACCTGCAACGAGGCAGGTAAGTAGAGAAAGAAAGGAACCAAGAACTCACAAGAGGCTGAAAACTGAGTAAATGAGTAGGAAGGAAGGATCAGTCAGAATACTCAGAAGTTGGGCTGCCCACATCTACTCAGCCCCAATGCCCAACAGATTTCTGCCTCCCACCTCCTTGGGTCAACAGCTCTACATGTCCACTCATCCACATCCAGTGCAGAAAGTCAGCAATAACTGTGGGTAAAACGAGACTGACCACTCTCTGCAATACTATCCTTGATAAAAACGGACAAGCACAGCTCCTTTCAAACTGGAGTCAGTTTCCCTAGCACATTAAAAATGCTTTTCAATGACCATCAGTGCTAACGATGGCCAGATCGCTACCAACAGATCTCTCAGCCCAGAGAAATGAACTAGATGCACAGAAACATGATGACTTCCAGAAACAAAACAGCAGAAAAACGAGTGAGCAGCAAAGGGAGAGCTCCCACAGCCCCAACCAAGAGCTTATTTCACGAGGTACATGGAGTTCCAGTAAATCCTGGTCAGTGTGTTGCATTCTCCATGCGACTCCCAGCTGTTCAGGGCAGCCCCAGCCCAGCACCTCCACTCCCTGCTCGGGCTCTGAAGCAGAATCCTTCAATTCCAGGCACTGCCATGTTCACAACCAGTGTTTTCCTGGGATGACCACAGCCTTCCCAATCTATTGTGGGGCCTCCTAACAAAAGAGAGTGCTTTTTGCAGCATGAACCGGGTCTGAAAGCAGAACGGTTATGGTCACAGCTCCTGGCACAGCAGTTCATGGAAGCAGTCCGACAGCGGCTTTCGTCTCCTTTCAGTCCCATTCCCATCCTCCCCAAGAAACACAATCCTCCTTTAATTGCTATGCCAGTACAGTACTGCTACTGTACCAGAGGCACAAAGTGACCACACTTGAAAAAAAAAAATATCTTGATTAAAATGCAGTATCATGCTAACTCTTTTGTACAAGTTGGACCACGGTTCAAAAAAGAACAACACTCACTACTGAGCTGCCTATTGAGACTTCAGCACTCTACCAAGAAGCTGCCAGGAAAAAGAGAAGTGTTACAGCTCCAGCATGCATGGGTATGACAGACTTTTTCCTGCTTTAAAGATCAGACTAGAAAAAAATACTTTTAACTTTAAGTTATGCAGTCAAAGCTGTTTCTGAAGCATTCAAATTGAGTTAACAGGTTAAAAAAAAAAACTTTACAGAATATGCTGCCAGTGCTTGAAATGGTATGTAAGAAACTCAACGTTGAGATCATGAAATGAGCTTTCAAAACAAAGTATGAGTGTGGTTCTCAAGTTCAGTCTCTCCAAACAGGATCAGTCTTGCTTGTCTAGAATCTACGGCTTCCAGTTGAGTTAGCAGAATGAGAAGCCGTGTGGTTATTGAGATGAGAGAAAGAGAAATGGGATAAGCAACTGAGCAGCCCCTCAGTTAATCAGAGCAGCACACGTGGCAATGGTGTTTGAGGAAAATAATGCTACCAACTCCTCTGCCTTCCCAGAAACCCCAGCCTTGTAGGATGCACCCTAGATTTGAGTACTGTTCATGGCAAAGTACCTGGATTTATACATGGGGCTGCTGAAGCTTGCTTCCCAGACAGAAGTTTTCCCTCCTGCAGTATTTTCATCATACAGAACTGCTGACAGTGAAAGCAAAGGAATTCTGCTTAAAACACAGCCTTTTGAAAGGACGCTTCCCTCAGACACAAACCATTCACCTGCCTTTCACTGCACACCAAACACAGCGACCAGATGGTGTGCTGGCACTTCCAACACGCGCTCCTCTAGCTCTGTGCATGCACTTTGCACAGGGCACAGCTACATGTAAGCCCCGAAGCAACAATTCACCTGCAACAGAAAAGGAGGCAAGTGAAGCACAATAATGGAGGTGCCTTGGAACCTGTGCTTTACATCCATTTAGGCTCAAAAGGAGACACGCGTGTCCTGCTGAGCTAAAGCTCAGGAAAAGGCAGCTGCCAGCCAAGGCTGGTGAAGATGCTGCACATGGAACCCAAGACTTCTGCCCCCCCCAGCATAAACACACAGCTCACGGCCAGAATTCAACAGTCAGCATTTCCTGAAAGTGTGTTTTCATCGCATCTCTTGTGAGAAACAAAGTTAAGCACTCCCGAGTCCAATAGGAACGAGGTGGAGGTGAGACTGCCTCTCACAGATGAGGTATATGCTAAACAGAAATAATGCTGCACTATGCATGTGGAACCTGAGGAACTCGTACTGAATATAAACAGGGAAGAGGCACCTTCACATTTACAACAGAAACCAGGAGGAACTGAAGGCCAAAGGCGTTTCTTCCCCATCTGGTTGGATCACCGTTCTTGATGAAGAGCAGCCACAAGGTTGTCTTGTGGGCGTAAGGACTCAGCACACGGAATCACAAGAGGATCTCATTGAGAAGGCACTAGGAAGAAGCATATTGTTTTGTGTTAACAAGATGCATCCTATTTCCAATCACTGAGTGGGACAAAACTGTACAGTTTGATTTTTTTTTTTAGAGAAAATGCTACAGAACAAAACTGAAAAAACCAAAAACAACAACAAAAAAAAAAAACCAGCAAAAAGCAGTAAAAAGTAAAGCTATTTTCAAATTATTAAAATGCTGAACATTTATACAGCAAAATTACACTAAAACCAGCAGCAGACAAAGCATGTCCCAGCACCACCAGCAAGGGACACGTTAAATGTTTATAAGGTTAACTATAAAATAATTTTACAACCAAAATATGAACAGGCCAATTCAAGTATATATACAGAATATATTAAAATCATATAAATTATCTATTTATACAAAGGGCGCAAATATAGCAAAAAGCTACAGTTGATCAAACAGAACTGAGTTCGAGTCTGGAGATGCTGTAATTTTCTCCCGTTTTGTTTTTCTTTATAGACTGGATAGATTGATACCTCAGATACCAAGAGCACAGAAAGCAAAAGGCAGAAACCAAATCAGAGTTCTCACTCTGCATGAAATGACACTAACAGTGGGCAGGCTACATCTCATATGAAATTCTGATTTAATTATCTCCACAGTAAATATTTATCAGCTCCCTTAAAGAGTCTGGAATTCCAAGTGATCCACTTCAGATGTACCACCCCGATACGTGGATCTGATTACATCTGAATGTTGTTTGATTTGCAAACATTTAAGAAAGGAAGATACAAACACATCTCAATCTGCATAAAGAGGTGACAGATGGCAGCTAGTTGAAAACTGAACAGAAATACTCAGCTGAACCAGAAAGGATGCTCTCCTCACAGCATTTTGGCTACTAAGTGAACTCAAATAAATTATTTTTAACCTTTGCTTTTCTTTATTATTTCAAAGCGTAACAGTGCGTAGCCACGACCCACTGAAGCACTTAGATCCTTGAATCCCATCTGTGGGATTATACTTGTACGTTAATTAAGTGCTTCCCTGAATTCAGGTCTATGTAAATAAGTTCTGTGTCAATTGCACCTGAATCTGCTGTTGTGCTGTAGCACTACATCCCTTTCTTGGATTTAGTTTTTCAAGGCTTGCTACATCTCAACCCAACGGTTGTGGGCATGCAAGGCGCAGGTAGGGCAAGCTAAGCTAAGCAGAAATACAGAGATCAGACTACACGAATGCAGAAGGCTGGCTTAAAACCAGATGTATGTATGTAGAAAAGTAAAGAGGTTTCACCATATGCGAGTTAAACGGGGAAGGAATAACAAAACAAAACCCAGCCACACACTACACATAACGAGCAGTGGACATCTATTACACTGAAAAGAAATCAATGCAAACAGGATTTGCTCAGTTTCAAGTAATCCTTGATGCCTTGTTGGCCAGCTGTGTTATACCATAATAGATATCTTAATTACATTTATACTCTGCAATTTAGGCAGCTAATTTTTCTCTTACATATCCAATTATCTCTAGTGAACATTCACCTATGGCTGTCCACACATTCTGCTTTAGCTCCTTGAGAAACTATTCAAGTTAAATTATACTGCAAATTAAAGACAGTTACATTCTGTACGTTCCTTCTAGGTTTGAAAAATAGGTTTTAAAGGCTTGTCAAAGTTTAGAAGAAAAACCTTTCCATTAAAAAATCTTAGCTTAAAAAAATCATTAAGACATCTTTTTCTGATCCAGGGTACTAATAAAAAGATTACAAATATACTACAATTTGACCAAGAAGACTTTGTGAATATGCTGCTTTTGAGCATGCAACCCCACTGATATCTGTCGAGTTCCAGGTATCAATGTATCCCATCCCACCACAGTTCCTCACCGTTTCCTTTGTCAGTTCCCCATCCCCACCCCACCACCCTATTAATAACGTTATAAAAAAAGGTAAAATCTAGAGTTAGTGGCAAAATTTTCACAGTAAGTTGTTAAACAAAACGCTATCGTGGTCATCGCAAAAGTGACATCAGTCGATTGGACCCTGAAAAATAAGCTTGACGCAGTTGTGTTCCCCAGACAGTTGTGTCGCACAAAAAGGGCAGGCAGCATGAAATGCGTGAGTACCGTGAGGCAGCGGGATTTGAGACCAGTATTTTGCAGACTTCTCAGAGCACACGTGTCCACAAGGGGTGAAAGCATGAGTCGGAGGGCCGGCATCCACGTAAAAGCCTGCTTCGCAACCAAGCCAGAGAGGCACGTAGGGGCCAACGGTTCTGCACATCGGACATTCCCGCTCGTTCGCTTCTGTGTCACTGCGATGTCCCCAGTTGTGATAGCCGTGAACGTGACCGCAGCTGAGGTATGCCCAGGGCTGCTTCTCTTCCACCACATCTTTACGGTTGATACTGGGAAATGCCAAAGTGTTTAAACCGACGGGACACTGCGGCCTGGCGGCGTTGATCTCCTGCCGCAGAGCTTCGATGTGTTTCTGGGTCGGGGTGTGAAACAGTCCGTCTGCTGTTCTCCACAGAAGGGTGGCTCCACACAGGTCAATGAGGGAGCCATCTTGTAGGACGTTGGTCTCGTTTTCTACCTAGTGGTGGAACGCAAAGATCACAGAATCACCACAGAATCATCACAGAACGGCTTGGGTTGGAAGGGACCTCAAGGATGACGAAGCTCCAACCCCCCACCTCATGCAGGATCACCAACCTCCACGTTTCATAGCAGCCCAGGCTGCCCAGGGCCCCATCCAACCTGGCCTTGAGCACTTCTAGGGACAGACTGGGCATCCACAGCCTGATAACCAAGATAAGGGGTCAGGTCTGAGACACCACTTTCTCACAACCAACTCTGTCTATAAATACACCCTCTCTCTCAAGAAACAATTACTTTCACCAGCATGCTAAATAATTATCTCGTTCTTTTGTTACGGTCCCCCATTTGTCTGAATTCATCTCTCACCTCTTCTGTATTTAAGATTACAATAAGCATAGCTCTTTTTCATCCTGTTCTTGTAGATGAGATCTTAAATTTGCAACCATTACATGCTACGGGAATACTAGTTACCATGCAGTTTTCCTTCCTCTAATTCTTTGTGAAATTATCACATTACACTAACTTCTTCATAAGGTGCCCCTTCCCATGGTGGGGTTGGAACTAGATGGTCTTCAAGGTCCCCTCCAGTCCACGCCATTCTGTGATTCTATAATTACTCTCACCTCTGAGCACGTTATTTTTTGTCTGGTACTGACTGCCTGCATGCCTTTTATGCCTTTGATAAGTCACCACAGATGGAAGGGGAAACCTGCCATTCCCTCAGGGCTGTCTCAGCCAGGCAGCAGCTAGCTCCCCTGTAATTCCTTGCCCATGAGGACTGGCAGAAGGTTGCTCACGCTAAGACCCTCTATGGACCAAAACCAGCTACTACCAGGACCGTCCTGATACCCAGATACCATTTTTTTTGGCTTGTGGTAGGAGCAAAGCATTTTGCACAAGCATGAACCCCCACAGCATACCTTATTAACGGTGATTCTGCAGATACATTACAGATAAATGACAAATGCAGCACCAGCTGCACGCACAGGTACATCCAAAGGTATCACCACAGAGTGAATTACAAGTCACATCTCTCAAGAGACAAGTTCTGCAACCAAAGCCACCCAGCCTCAGCTTCTGAGCAATGATCCCCCCATCCCCCAAACTAATTAGCCCTCTCTTCAGTGAGGTGTTCCATGTAAATACAGCCCCAATAAGCACTGCCTAAGGGTTTCTCTTATCTGAATGAAAGCAGGTAATCGTGATACATTTTCAAGGGATTATGCTAAACACATTGTACTTCAGTGAAATATTCTAATTTATTTTAATTTCAAAAGTATATAGGCCATTGCCCCCAGTTTAGTTGTGAAGAATATGTATTAAATGAAATCAAGAGAGACAGCATACCTACTGCCCAGGTTTGTACATTGAAAATGAGTAGCAAATGCCACTAAGACAAAATAAATCCCCTGGACATTAAGTAGGTCACATAAAGTCATCACTACAGCCTAAGAATTCCATGAATGACAAGCAATTTGGCATTCACACTTTAATCCAGTTTAAATTCATATTAACTGTGTATCCTCCTTGGATAAAGCACCTAAATGGTACAATACAGACTGCAGATAAAAAGCCACCATCATAAAGTACTAGCAGCATGAAAAAATAAATAAAATACAAAAAAACTCAGTGGTTCAAATAGAGAATCCTTGATCTCATGCACTTCAGATAATGCCTTCACAAACAGAAAAGAAAAAAGCCCTCGTATGCAATGTGTTCAATTCATTATACGCTGCATTTGGTTTTATGAACCAAATCAACGAATACTGATCACATCAATACCATCATGCCATGTAATTTTATTTCAATGAGAATTCAAATCATTTTACATGCAGGAAAGGGGATTTGTTTTAGTACTGCCTTTCCTTAGGAGCTCTATCAAGGTAGTTTGCTAACAACGTAAAAGGGCACAACTGCAACACCAAAACAATTTATGTACTTCAGGTTGTTTTCTGGAGTTTCAGAATTTTATTCTGCATTCATTTTCCAAACCCACTGAAGGAGTCAGTTTTCAGCAAAGCAAAACTGGGTAATTCAGTTCAGCATGAGCACACGGATACCTCTAACACTATTAAACTAATGAGAACAAGGCAGCAGCACAAAAGCAGCTTTGGCATGAAGGAGAGAGCAATGAAAATCCTCTCCCCCTGTTCTCAATGTTTAAAGTCTGGCAGATGGATGATGAATTTAACACACAAACCCTGGTTACATATGGCACAGGTTGGCAGCTGAAGCCTTCCTCTGCTGGTAACAGTGAAGCTATCCTGCTCCATAGGAGAATACAGGAATATACTTAGCAGGGCTCCTTTTATCTTCCTAGTAGCAGGTAAATCAAACAGAAGCTGCACTATTCAAACTCGTTTTGCATACAAGCAGTCTCTTTTAAGGTTCCAAGTGCACGGGGAGCTGTCTTTTGCAATACAAACTTCCAGATCTTCCCATGTCTCAGAAGGACATTTAAGAGGTGAACATTCAAGAGCAAAGTTTGTTTAGCTTCTACACTCTTCTACACTGTTTCAGTTGGAAAGAAGTGACATTAGCAGAAAACTAAAGAGAATTCTGTGTCAGTAGAAACAGAGCAGCAACGAGAACACACTGTAGCACACACATACTTCAATGCTACTGGTACCCTCTACCCTTGCTCTGGTTTAATGACCAGCTGCTTTCCACTCACCAGCTTCCCTCTTTGCTGAGCAGATCTGGTTTCCCGGAGGGTGTACACATCCCCACAGACAGAGATCTCACGCCAAACTCCAGGTTTAGACTCCTCAGTGAACCCTCCTTTTGGATGCATGACCAACACCCCATTGGTTGTTAACCCATCCATGTGGCCATCAGGATTTTTCCATTTTGCTGCTTTTTCCTGCGGGTGACAACCAGCCCCAGAAAGAAAGTTTGTCTGTAAGTTCGTACATTGAAGTTTACAGATGAATTCCTTTGTCTTCAGCACCCAAATCCACAACAGCAGTATTCCCAGTGAGCACCAAGAGCATAGCAGGCAAACCCAAAGAAAAATTCTACCAGCTACTGCAGTAGACCTTCATCAGTAAAGACAATTATCACCAACAGTCCATGGTAACAAATTTGGCACATAAAACTACAGTTACTTCTTAATACCATGGCTGCTACACTGCAGTAATAAAAGTCTAATGACAGGATAAGTTGCCAACTTATAACAAGAGAATCTGAGGGCTTGAAAATAAAAGAGGCCAAAAATTGAGTTTGCTCACATTTAACATAATCAGTAGAAGTACTTACACCGAGAAATATGTTTTTAGAAGAGTCAAATCCAGCTGCAAAAATCCTTGCTGTGTATGGTGGGCTCCTGTCACAAACAATCCTGCATGCAAAGCGGGAGATGGTGCTCTGTGTAATCTGAGTTTCGTCGTTGTTTTGACTCCCAGAAATAGTGTCTGTCACTACAAAGTCTATGGGGCTTTCTGTTGACCTCCCAACCTGTGAAAAGTAGTGAGATGATGGTACAGTTAGAAAGAATCATGGGAACATCACCCATCGAGGGCATAATTTTGTCAAGTTAACACTGATGACATCAATAACCTACTGTCTATTGAATTTCTGGATCGTAGAATGGCCTGGGTTGCAAAGGAGCACAGTGCTCATCCAGCTCCAACCCCCTGCTGTGTGCAGGTCACCAACCAGCAGCCCAGGCTGCCCAGAGCCACATCCAGCCTGGCCTTGAATGCCTGCAGGGATGGGGCATCCACAGCCTCCTTGGGCAGCCTGTTGCAGTGCGATGGAACACACTGCATGGCAAGATCCACTTGGGCTCACACATTTTCACATTGGTCCTAGGCACAAATGCACTGCTAACAGCAAGACAGCTTATGTATGTTTGTCCATCACAGCTCCCACAAGTTGTTTGACGGCATATCAACAGCACAAAGGGATTATCACCTTGAGATTGCATAGTGCAATTACAAGCTAGCTACCACTATATTCTGTCAATTAAGAAAAAGCTTGAAAAAGAAAGCTAAGAAAAAGAAAGTTTTCTTTGCAATTTCTGTTCCAATTTAATTTGCCATGAAAATAAAGGACTTGTTTTTAGATCCAGAACCTGATTATTTTTGTATGTTGTAGCAAGGAACTGCACACCTTCACATTTTCAGAATTTGCAGCTCGAGAACAGAAAAGCTTTCAGATAAAACCTAATCTATGATTAAGTTTATTCCAAATCATAAGCGTAAGGAAGTTAGATACATATTTTTGTCCACTGACCAGCAGTGTTTTTATCTTTCTGAAGAGAAGGGAGTTTTGTTTTTGTTTTATATCTTGCTGCCTACATGTTTTAACTGTAAAACTGGGAACACCTCAGCAGTGCAAAACAGGACAGCAGGAACTGAACTTGTGGTTGGATGATTTTTACGGTCTTTCCCAATCTGAGCAATTCTATGATTCCATGATTTCATGAAATGCAATCTCAGTGCCCAAGAAATTGCATTCTGTTTAACTTCTTGCTCCACAAAAGCATCTACTGGAACACACATCTTGTTTCGTCATGAGTATTAACATCTCTGCAAATCAAATCCATTGTATCAACCTAAAACAGTAAAGAAAAGTTATCTAAGAGTTGAAAGTGATATGTTTGATACACATAACCCCTATTAAGCCCTGTCACAACTGAATGATAGGAACAGTGCAGGATCTTTCCCATGCCCCTGTTCTACTTGCAGTTCTGCTCTGCAGTGCTACTCTTGAATGCAAGCTGAAAGTCGTGTCTCAAGGAACACATCCAATTCTTTCCTCTGCATCACAGCTCAAAGCAAAAAATATGATGAGCTTGTCAGAGAAAAACCACCGAGGAAATACTAGCAGAGGCCCCATCAAAAGTATGCACTTCAATTTTTCAGTGAAAGTAACACGATTGCCAGAATACCCAATAGATAGAGTTTAGAAAACCACTTAATATAGGAAATTCTGATTTATGAAACTTGACAGGTTCAATCTAATAAACTATAAAGCTGTTTTCTACAATATTACCACCAACAGGCTCCTATTTGCCACCCAATGCAGCTCCTGCTAAGAGTCAGCACTGACCAGCAGCAGGAACTTTATTCCTAACTTCTGACTAATCCGTATGCAAAGTCTCTTAAAGGGCAATCAATAACGAATATGAAGTTGTTCTTAACAAGCTCCTGCCTGTTGCAGTCTCCCCAGCAGCTCACTCAAGGCTTTTAAGAGGCAATTAGAAAATCCTGGCTTATTTTCCTGTAAAAGCTGCAAGCCTTCGTGCCTTGTCTTCCTCATACCTCCCTCATCTGTCAACATGAAATCCAAATACATCCAGACATAAGCATGAAATTACATATACCACCATCCTGCATTTTTAAAAAGCTGAGATTAAAAGTAAATTTTGAGCAACAACGAAAGGCTGCATTTCAGGACTCTTTCTGACCAGTGCCATCATTTCACCCAACCACTTCCAACACCACGCTATGAATCTTGCAACTGATGTGCCAGACAGCTTCTGTTGTCTACACTACAAGCTGCTGTTCAAAGCTGTCAGAGCCAGGCCATCAGTCAACTCGCTGCTGCCTACTGTCAGTCAAACAGGTGTTATCAAAAAGCCCTCACTCCTGAGACAAGGCAAACCCAGACAGCCTGCCAGCACACAACGCAACCGCTGCAGACTCTTCAACTCAACAGAACTCTGCTCTGATCACTGGGAGAAGCAGGGAGAAGCATCTTATGTTGTTTTCAAGAGAAGTCACAGAATCACAGAATCACCCGGGTTGGAAGGGACCCCAAGGATCATGTAGTTCCAACCCCCCTGCCTAGCAGGGCCACCAAACATACACATTCAGATCAGGTTGCCCAGGACCCCGTCCAACCTGGCCTTGAACACGTCCAAGGACGGGGCATCCACAACCTCCCTGGGCAGCCCGTTCCAGGGCCTGACCACTCTCCTTGTAAAGAACTTAGTCATAGAATCCTAGAATGGCCTGGGTTGAAAAGGACCACCATGATCATCTAGTTTCAACCCCTCTGCTATGTGCAGGGTCAAATGTTCAAATCCAATGCTCATGTGCAATATACCCGCTTCCTATATAGACCTGGAGTTATTTAGGCTGCTGGCTGCACGCTGTGATCCTTCTAGAGATACTAATTTGATCCACTCTTGTCCAAACAGACCGTGAAGGAACAGGTTCTGCTCCAACCTGATGCATCACCTACAGATTGCATCAACTCGTAAAAATCTTTTTCTTTTTTTTTTTTGCAACACACAGGTGATGAAAGGAACAACTTGTCTTTGGGGAAACAGAAAATGAAACGTTAGCACATCCATGCTTTTAACCAAATGAATACACTCCGTCTAGGTGTCAGTAATACGAAGCTCCACGGTAGCGTTTGTGCTCAAAATTCACCAGACAATTACATCAAGGAAAAAAACACCCAACAGAATAATAAATACAAATGTAGTCTGCATGGCTAACACAGTGTGCGTGTGCACGGGGAACAGGGGCTGGAATAGGGGTGCATATGGGGCATGGTGTTATAAACTAGATAACCAATAGGTTATACACAGAACAGATGGAAATTTTAATGTCAGTAATGAAAGAATCAAGAAATTGCATGGTTTGCCTATGATAGCACATGTCATCAGGAGTCTGAGGAGAGGCCCCAAGTCTTAAGATAATCCTCCATCTTGCATTACCCTTCCCTTTCCAGATTCTGTATCCTTACTACTGTTCTACAGAAGTCAGGAAAACAAACTTCAGAAGAAAGCAGCAAACTCAAAGAACTGTCTACTCCAGCAATGATTGATCAGCAGTAAAGTTTTATCCTGCAGATCAATACAGACAACTAGGAATTTGCCACTGTGTGGGATGGAGCAACATAAAACAGCCCTCCAGTAGCTACTCTGACAGCCCACAGCCTAAATCTTGAGAGTAATTAAAGCCCAGTGGCTTGCCCAAGTTAACTGAAGCCTCTTCAGCTGCTGTCTGAGCATGCCCCAAACAGCAAAATACTGTCACAATCTACCAGACTATTTCCTTCCCTGTTACATGCTTATCAGACCCTTCAGGCCCCTATCTGCAGCACACTGAAGGAGGCTACAGGCAGAGGAAACACGAACCAGCATGCAGCACTCAAGGTAAAGCCGAGATCAAGTCACAGCATGACAGCCTTCACATCATGGCTGAGCTGAAAAGACAAATCGGAACAACACAGAAGTTGTAACCCTGACACATGAGCCGTTTGAGGGGGCATCAGGAGGACTGGGATGCTCTACAAACACGACACTCGTCTCAAAACGTTCTGTTAATAAGATGGGATGGGTTGGCTTGTAACAGGTCAAACCAGTCGTGTAACTACAAAGGTAGGACAGACAGTGGCACGAACCACAGGCATCATCTCAGAGGTGAATGAGTAAAGAAGCAAAAATGAGAGCTTTTGTGACATTCACTCGGCCTCTGAGAGCTGATCCAGGCTTGCAGAACGGCACTGAGATGTGCACTGCAGTGCCAGCTGGTGCAGTAGGTCTCTGGGTCAGTTCAAGCTGTCTCACTGTGTTACTCCATGCAAGTTCCTGCTCTGCTGAGCATCAATGGATCCCAACGGGTGCCACGGGAAGCTGCTACGTTTGCTAGGCTGCTCCACACCGAAGTGAGTGTAGAGAGTTCCTCTCAAGGTAAAATCCTGGCTTAGGTTTGAAGTACCTTTAATTAGCTCCCTTACCCTACTGCCTTAGACAGGCATCACCTCTACAGTAATCTGTAGAGCATGGTTTTACTTCAGGCTGCTAGATTTCATTAGTGACAGCTGATCCCTCCAGCTAATTCTTTACTGACATCCTTCCCTAAAGGAAAAGCTGCAACTACCACTATATTATTATACAAGGAAAGAGTTATCTATACAATGCAACCAAAAATGCAGCTGTTCTGCTACTCTTCACTAGCACAAAGAATTATTTTATCTGTGTTACTGTACACAAGAAGTAGAAAAACCTCCAGCTTTCTTAAATGGCTTTTCACGATTACTGAAATGTACAAACACTTTACTGCAGCTACTCAAAGCACCACGCAGAGATGAATATCAACCAGGAACTCAGAAGCAGGGGTTACGTTTTCCTTTTACCAAAGTTGTTCAGTTCACCCCAAGTGATCATTTTATAATGGTGGAGCATGTGGACAACACTGTTTCTTCCCACTCTCTCTTTGGACTGAACCGTTTCCAAGAAATACTGGGAAAACATTACATAGAGTAAAGAACAGAAGCCCCACAAGGTAAGAAGCCCTTTTCATCTTGACAGAGATGTTTCCTCTCCTGTCAACAGCATGCAGTTGCTGACCCTTCTGAATTTGAATGAGCAGGGATAACAATCCATGATAAGATGCTCTAATTACAGAGGTCGCTGAAGAGACAGACCCAATTAGTCTAGATTGGAAAAGGTTGTGCATCTTTGTTTTTCCTCCAAGCTTGAAGTTTCCACTGAAATAAGCATCACACAATAGCTAGCTTAGGTTACCACACTATCAGATGAAGAGAAAAACAAACACGCATATGTGGGTAAGTGAAAACACACTGGATATTAAGGTACATAGAGAAAACTCAGCACGGGTCCCTTTCCTTCTTTCTCATCCCATGTTCTGCTCTCATTCACTTCATTTTACTGCAGTTATTCAATCAACTGGAAGCTGGCACAGGCAGGAGGGTACATAATTTCTGCTTATTCGTGAATTCAAATGGACTACTCATTCCTTTCTGGTAATATTTGTACCATCACCACACTGCCCTTGCAGAAAAAAACAAGTGCAGGGACAGCAGAGGCAGTACAGATATTAGCAGATGCTGGCAGTGCTCTGAGAAGAACATATTAGGGCAACTGCACAAGAATTCCACACCACAGACAAGATGCCCTGAAGAATATGAAGCAGAACTATGGCTTCACGTATTGCTTCAAAGAAATTAAAAAGAAAGGAGTTGCACAGAGCCTTACCTGAAACATGTCTGTATCTTTATCATGTGTGTACTCCACTACAACCGTCTGATTTCTGGATAAAGTGTAAGAGATACTGTGCTGACCTTTGCAGCTGATAGCCTGTTGAATTATAAAAGAAAATAAATTATATACAGTTTTACAGAAATATCATAATCAAATTCATTTTGCTATATAAAAACCTTTGACCATGATCATAATTTTAATATGAGGCTTGGTAAATAAATGCAGGACTTCTCGTTATAATAGAAAATCACAAGCTGCTCTCATTTGCTTCTGGTTTTAAAGTACCCATACCTACCATTTTCATTGTCCAGACTCCAAGCATATGGTTTTAACTCAAATTATACGAAGTTCCCATGCCTCAGAGGAACCCAGCTCCAAAGATTGGGCTTTTAGGGTTCCCTAGTCCTGTCTTCTTTTTTAAGCAAGCATGCAATTAGATCAATTCCCAATTAAAAATGCCAGGATTTTGAAGGTAGGAGTGTCATTAGAATCGAGCAGACTTAGCACTTACATAAATCATGAGGAAGAGCGTGCACTTTCAACATGTTTTTCCTCACTCTAGTGTTTCTCACTCCCTGCCAAAGGAAACTGATCTCTACAGATACGAATGCAGCAAAGACCAAGCAGTACTTCAGCATTTAAAGCAAGACGACAAGAGGACACTCCTGTTGCACATAGCAGGAAGGTTGAAACTAGATGATCATTGTGACCTTTTTCAACCCAGGCCATTCTATAATACGATATGATTTGGCTGAGTACGAATTCTTGTTAAGCCTTCCCAGGTTTACATCTCTACAGAAAAGCTGTACCAGTGCAATGACTTCCAGAACAGAACAGAGACATCACTCCAACATAGGAGTGCTCACAGCTCTAAAACAGACACCCACAAACAACAAAACAAACAGCAAGAAACCCATTTCCCCATCTAAAATAAGAGCACAGCTGTCCCAGTGGAGAGCTGTAAGAAGGGGTGGCACACAGCAATTTTTTTGGCACCTCTGAGACTCATACAGCATTTCTGTGGCACTAATGATCAGTTCTCAAGCTTGGGATTAATAGTTATTATGCAATGTCAAATCATAATTGCACTCTGTGTACAATGTAAATGCATCAATAAAAGCTTCAGGACAGAGGAGAACCCACTGAGAAACTGTGCCTATTGGCTAACAGGAGACTGTGTGTAAATATCAAGTCCATACAATGGCACGTCATTAGGAAAAAGGCAATGACTTACTACTCAGAAACACTTGCAGATACTTAAGTACTGAATTAATAAATCAAAGCTTTCTCCAGATTCCTGCTGAAGGGGTTTGTTTTCTAGTCTCAACAGCTTCATTCCCTAGTGTGCTCTTCACCTACAAAATCACAGCTGGGGTGGGTAAGCCAAGCAGCTACATATAGGTATTCAGCTACATATAGGTATTCTGCTCTTCTGTCTGTCATCTCTCACAGAAGCCCAGAAGTTCCTAATGCTACAAGTGCTAAACAAATCATTAGAAGCGCTGCTGAATGTTAGAGCTACCTAAAAACACTGCCATGCACACTGAAAGCCTACTAAGGGCGAGCAAAACTACTGATGCATACATGAAAAAACACTGGCAAAAGTATTTTTTTCTTTTTTGCAACCGAGTGTCTGCAGCAACAGATTAGAGACTGCTTTACAACATCCCTCTGCTGAAAGCTCCCAGCAGCTTCAACACCTGCTAAAGCTTTAGGCTTAGGTGATAATACCTGGAGGCAAAGGATTGGGCAAGATGACCTCACTAGTCCCTCCCAAGCATTTGTCTGCAAGCAAGCTTTTCACACTTGAGAGGTTCTGTGACTTCAAGCCATGGTGCCTAATTCCCCTGTTTTTCTTCCAGCAGGGATAATGACTGCTGAAAAGTGAGGTAAACACATTTGGTGATTGGTGGTGCGCTAACAGATTCGAAATGTCTCGTGTTCAATGGGCAGGCTGTTTGGTAACAACCATTATGCTGACGCACAGTGTGTTGCAAGAACTAACAGCATCTGTAGATGCAATGCAAATGAAGTCACCACCACTTTGTGACCCGCCAGGAGCAAAGCGTGCAGCAAGAGCTTCTCCTCTTTGCTGTCCAACACGTGAGGAGTGGGATCTCATGCCCCAAGCAGGTCTCAGAAGCTAGAGAGCGAACATGAAACATTAAGAGCAAAAGAGACCTTTACACTTTGCATTTTAAGCATAATAATGCAATGATCAACTTCTACTTACGTTATCAGGCGTTTCAAGTGTCAGAAAGTAATTGCTTTCAGACAAAATTCATTTGGTGGCAGCTGAAACCATCATGGGAGACAGCCCCGTCCTTGACTGTTACCTGATGATCCTGCCTTAAGCTCCAGCCAGCGCATGAATACTGACCACCAGCAGCAGGGTGAAATTACCAGGCAAGGATGAGTGCCCTAAGCTTACACTCTTCTCAGTCTGCAATTTCTAAGGTCCAATTAAAACAAAACAAGATAAGTGGGAAAGTAAGAAGCTCCAGGAATACTTAAGGTCATGTCCTCATCAATAGAATGTAGGGCACAGATGTGCTAATAATTCCCATCAGGTCATCCATGGTTGGCATCTCATCTGAAATATTAGCGTAGGACATAATCTGTATTCTTCCCCCCCCCCTTTCTTCCTCATCTTATTTCTCCTCTTTGCCTTCCTCTGTTCAAACCCAGTCGTTTCCAGTGCAAAAAGCCACATTTTGTTTCCTGGACTTGTGTAATCATTTCTCAAAAAGCTGAGACTATTACAAGCAATGTTCCAACCCATGTCCTTTCAGGCTACTCAGCACCAACAGTTCCTTCAATTCAAAGGACATTTTACAAGTATTTTAATCGCTTGTCTCAAAGCAATTGACCATTTCTAGCTAAGAAGAAAAGTAGCAGTATTTCAGGACTACACAAAACCCAAGAACTGGCACAATGAACTACAAGTGCAGGGCAAATATCTCAATAAAGCAGCACTGCGAGTGGAGTGCATCCACAGGCAAAAAATCATGAAGGACCTCGATAGCTTGATAAGCTATAGAAACACAGTGTTACCAGTCCCAAAAGCCTGGTGATGGATTGCTCCAATCCCCTTATACTTCTCCTAGGCTGCCACTAATTGCACAGTTCCAGTAAGCTGAGCTGGAATAAAACCCCACCTCACTAACACAAATAGCCTGAGCTTGCCAAACAGCTCAGAGACACGCAGTTCCAGGCTGGCCATTGCAAATACCACCTCTTGTCCAGCCAGAATGCTGCTGGGGAGATGCAGGCTAGATTCATCCTGCTGCCTATACAATTGGGTCCGTATGGCCTGCTGTCTCAAGCTGCTGCATTCAAGTAAAGCCTTCAGGAGATAGAGTGGGGACAAAAACTCTATGGAAGAAGAAAGTAAGAAGTAATCAGAGCAGGACATCTTCCATGACAATCCCACTGCCAGCAGCTCCATGCCCACACTGGGACTGAGGGATTTTAAGTCCAAATGAAAGGAAGAGGAAGATTGGGGTGCCATATTCCAGTTGGCATGAAGGCTTCCCCAGCACCTTTCCAAGCTGGAGCCCATGTTTGCAATAAGTCGCTCACCTCCATGAGACTTTCAGCTGCAGGACAGCACACATTTGCTCCATGCTCCTGCATGCTGAAGCAGTTTATCTTAAGAGGAAACCTCCTCTCCATTGCTAAAAGCAAAGCTTGCAGTTAGCTCACTTGTGCAGTGCTCCCACAGCCTCAAAATTTGCATTCCAGTAATTTAAGGACATAAAAACTGCCGCATATTAACAGAGACTGGAGAGGTGCATATTAACCTCACTAACCCACCCTCACTCTTGACATGGCCAAAGCAGTTCAACTTAAATCAGAACTTTGCAAACTACTTCATAGCAGCTCCTCAATCTTTCTGTCATTTCACTCCCATGGGTCAAAATTATGCTTGGCCTTGGTTTTTCCCCACTTCCTTATCCACAATTTCCATCCTTGCTTCTTTCTCTCCAGATGGAGAGCAAGATTTCATCACAGCACTCTGCATAAAGGCCTCGGCTTACAGACCTGCCCGATCTCAGAGGAACCAACATCAAACAGTGCTTCCCCAACAGCAGTGCAGTAGCTCAGCCCACCCAAAACATCTCAGCCCACCTGAATGCATTGCTATCCCTCCAGATCCCCACATCACCATTTTGAGAACTGGGAAAGCCAAATGCACTCAGCCTATACAGAAAAACACCTAGCAGGTAAGGGGAGTAAGAACATACAAAGATTTTGTTAAATAAGCAGTATCAGAACTCTACTTTTGCTAGCAAAATAGAGAAAAAGGAGGGATAACACCAATAAAACACCTTCAGCAAACAAAACTTATGCCCAGTTAGCAGTAGCCATGCACAGCACCTTCTCATCTGCAGGCATACAGCATTACTCAGGAGCAAGACAACACGGCAAGTGTCAACTCCTACCCTAACCACAGATGGGGCACACAGCCTCCATCCCAGCAATTAGCAGAGGGCAGTACCTCTGAAAACAAGCTTTAACCAGCTCCTGTTGTGCAACGACAGACTGATGTCAACACCACTCCAGAATTGCCTTTATGGACCAACAGGACACTGCAGGTATAGTAAATACGCTGGACTAAGGACGAGGCCCAAAGAAAGGCGTGCAAAGTACAGGTGTGTTTTTCCCCCAAGGTTAAATGCAGATCTCCTAGCAATATTCCCCTAGAGGGGAAAAATTACACGGGTTTCTCACCCACCATCAGGCAGATGTTCCTCATCTAGGAGCACCTGCTGATGTGCCACAGCCCTTCCCAGCACCGACATGATGAAGGTGCTCATTTGCTATAGGCACCTTCAGCCCAGCAGTTCAAGAACAGGTCAGAAACACTCAGCATTAACACTGCCATGCAGCGGGGTCAAACCTTCTGTGTCAGGAATGTGTCCATGAATCAACTGAAGCAGCAGATCCTGACATTCTCACAGCCTTTAGGCCGTTACGTACAAGCAGCAGGTCCAATCCACTGCCAGAAATGGATGTTTTCCTGCTTTTTTTTTTTTTTTTGCTCTGCTGATAGTATTTTCAGGAAGAAGAATAATACGTGAGCTCTGCTTTGGAAACTGAAGCTTCACTCATGCCCAGCCATCTCCCCAAAGATCAGACGAAAGGCACAGCGTTATGGTTAGCAACTCTCCTGCACCACAGCAGAAGGAAAGCGCAAATCCATTAAGAAAAGAGGCAGCTGTCTTGCAGGAAGGGCTGTTCCATTAGAACAGGAGTCCTAGTTGAGTTAATTAGGTTGGATTAGGACAATAAAATGATTTATGGGAACGCTTTAGTTTCCTTTGTTGGTAGTCAAGCTGACCGACACCACACTGACGCGTGTGAAATTAATGACAGCAGTGCCTTCATGAGTTAAATGCTTTCTTCCTTGGCTGCCAGCCTTCAACCTCTTTCAGAAAAGAACACAAACACTCAGGCACACCAGACAAAAGTTCTTAAGAGGAAAAAAGAGGCTTTAGCCAGCAAGGAAGACTCTGTTTTAAAGGGAAGAACCCAGCACGCTTCCACTGGACTTCTAGACTGTCAGAGCCGACAACCATTGGGTTATCATGTAGAAACCACACCAAGGGTCCCTAATCATGACACTGAGATTTTGCCCACTTCAGAAGTTCCCCAGCAAATTAGACCAGTTTTCAATTCATGTAATGTTAACTAAAGCCTGTCTGCAGTGTTATCCAGCCTCAATGTAAAGCCACCAGTAATTGCCCAGAATTACTGCTTCTGTAGCGCTGTATTTCAATAACTCTGGAAATTTACACTGACCTCTAGCTACTGATACAGCTATTATATGCAATTGTCCCCCAGCCTCTTTCAGAGAAAATAAGAGACATTATCATGGAAATCTCCCCGTGCCTGCATCTGCTCCCTGCACAGCTCCACACAAACCCAGCTTTCAGCGCTCCCCTTTCCTTGGCAATAAGAGCCTGAATTACAACTGCAATATCTACGGCCTCTTCTGAATACCAACACCTCCCCTCTCTAATCAACATCAGTCTCAAACGCTGAGTGTCATGAAGTGGTTAAAGACAGTCAGCAAATGCAGGTGAAGAAAAAGCTGCTTTCTGAAAAGCACCAATTGTAACTGTAAAAACATCAAATTCCATACCAGTTTCAGACAGTCGTGTTTATTTGCTGATCTGAGCATTAACAGCCATAAACAACCCAAAGTGGGATTTTTGCCAGTTAAAGAAACAGTTTAAACCTCTGTATGCCCGGCACTGTTTGCAATCCCACTTGGAGCAAATCAATCTATGTACATCTTGAGGCCACTTCTGTTCAATTCACCTAAGTGCAAGTCAGTCCCTCTGAAAGTCTGGGCTCAGCACCTAGAAACAAACTAATTCTAGTTGGTTATTTACACTTAAAAGCTTTTGTGGCTTCCAAGCGCTCATGTTTGTCTCCTATGAACCCTTTCATGCTGAGCTTGTATATTTGAGGGGGAGGGGGAAGAAGGGACGACGCATTTGTATACATGGCAGCCATCTGCTCCACGTGCACACGTGGGGTTGTGCTGCTGCTGAATTGCCATTTATCAGCTCAACAGGCAGACCTTACATCTCCTCCATTTGCTGAACTAAGGCTTGCACAAAGCTTTAGACAACACTGCAGACTGCCCTTTCTCCTGAAGGGGCACCAAAATATCCCATTGGAGTAGTTCTCTAGTCTGAGTAATGCAACAAGCAAGGAGGCAGTGATCTAAGAGCATCCCCAGGGAAGTTTATTGTAAAGCAAGGTGGGTGTTGACAGATCACACAGAGCCCAACACCTCTGTGCATGCTGTTATTCTGGGGAATACTGCAGGGTGGGTTATTCTTATGAAAGCAAGCATTAATCAGTGCCTTAGCAAGGCATTCTGAATTGCATGGACTGACTCCAGATGGCCAAAATCATCATTACTGCAGACCCAAGTCCTGCCTTAACACCTAGGACTCCTGAGCACGTCTGGTAAAGCAGTGCAAGGCCTTCTGCTTTGTATTCCAGTGCATTAGGAGCAGCTTGAAGAAGGTGCAGTTTTATACTAACAGATGCAGCTATACTATGTAGTGCCTCAGGACCTCTTTGAGCATCACAAATTTCTTCTGAGTGTTATGAATCAACACTTTACCTGCCTAACCTGGGAAGCATTTTCCTTCCATCTGGCTTTCTAGCTTTTTTTTACCCCTTACAGACCTTTATCTTCCCCTTCCATTTTCCTTTAAGCATACATTAAGTAATACTACATTGCAGTGATCTTTCACACATCTTCAAAATCAAGTCTGTAAACACTCCTCCCTTAGTCAGCCTGCTCCATTTCTCCTCCCCCCAGCAGAGGAGAGCTGCAGGCAGCTCAGATGCACGCACAATAAGGCGCAGCAGTGCCAGATACATCACCCACTCAGCATCATCACTCACACCAAACTCCAGAATGCTCCTTTCAGCAAATTCCTGCCTGCACATTGCTCCTACACCGTCTACTGCAACTTCTTCAGAGCTGCTTACATATTCTGCTCCGAGGACATCACACCTGCTTTGAAAGCCCAGGAAAAGGCACACATTATCACTGCCCTGTACTGACTTACTTCACAGTTTCTTACACTGGTAATCAACAATAATTATTCACACTTAGAAACAGTCATCTCACAATTCCTCATTTATTCTATCATGCTGCCTTTTCATTACCTTAACTGTTCACTACAGGGTGTATGAGACATGGTTTGGTGTCGGGACTCGGTAGGTGAAGCTGACGGTTGAACTTTGTAATCTTGGAAGTCTGCTCCAACCCAGATGACCGTATGACTCTTTCTGGAGATCCACCTTCCACATCACAGGTTGGATTCACTTATACCTCCATCTTTCTTCCAGTTTTGAGGAATGGTTAAGATACTTTTTTGGATCACACACCTGTTCCCATCTCAGCTTCAGCCTACCATGCAGTCACATCACTGCCTTAAAGGAGAACGCATACAGGCATGGAGGAAGGCCCAAATATGATTTTGCTACAGCAGCTGGAGCACATCCCCCAACACTCTTGATACACCCACAGAAGTGTCTGTAATTAGAGAAGGATGCAACAGTGTTTGTAGCTGAACGTTCTGGTGCCAGCAGTTTACAATTCATTTATATACATCAGGAACAAAAGCAGCAGATGCTTGGCTACACTTATGTATTTGGATATGCCAAGCACACAAAACAGTCAGAAATTAGAATCTTTAACTAAAAACCACAAAAAATAGTGATAGAGTCCCCTCAAGGGCCTCTATCAATACACAGACTGAAAGATTTGTACACTTAGCACATCAGCAGTGAATGCTTCTGTGAATCAAAGCACCCACGAGCACCGATCTAAGCCTGCCTGCCAAAGGAGAGCACATAATAACAAGATGAGAAGCTGCGCATCATTCTGTAGCTTCCAGAAACCATAAATTCAATCTGACACAAATCAATTTTACATTAAGACAGCCAAAGGCTCTCCAGACAGTTACCTTAACAGACCTGTTAAGCAGCTGCACGGAAATCTCTCAGGAGAGAGAAAAAGTTAACTCTTGCCAAAAAGCCATTTAACGCTTATGGAAAGCAGTTAGGTTTTATGGAGCCCAACAAAGGACAGAAGTTGCTTTCTGAACTTCACACTACAGCTTGAGCACTGTGAGAGAAAGCACAGAAGGAGCGTGCCCATAGGATCTGCCTCCAGCTGGGATGAAGGAGGAGGCTCTGATCAGCAGGCTCTTGGTGCATGTTCAGATCCTAAGTCAAAGAAATAGCACACCAGTTAACAACGTGCATTTCGTATGCAGGAAACGTCCACTTTTTTTTTTTTTTTTTTATAATTCCTATGATCTTACAGTGAGAAAAAGTAATCCTAACCTTTACAGTTATACATATTACGGAGCATCTTCCTGTGTAAAGTTCAGAACTTGAATTCCTTATGTGCAACTCCGTATATTTAAAAAAACCCACACACTTACACTCCTTGCCTAAGCTACCGATGTGATTGAAGCCATAAAGTTAACACACTATGATTCTGCCCTGATGCTGCTGCACGGGAGATGCAAAACCAACCCCCTAACAAATGGGAAGCAAGGAGCTTTCCTCACTGTTTACGCAGCTGCCAAGTTCATATCAAACTGCAGCTGGCTGTAAGAGCCTTCAGTAGTAGATACGTACAAAAAGGATAAGTCTGGCTGGCCCTGGGCCTCAGACTTGGCACTGATAAAAGTTATCCTAGGAAAGAAAGCAAGCCCCTCACTGCACACAGTGAGATGGCACAATAATGGTAGTATGAAGCAGCACTGAGAATGGTCAGAAAGTGATGGGTGCTCAGTGCATCCTCAAGTGCAAACCCTCAGCCATCCACCCGAGCTGTGAGGAGGTGTGAACAACCAAATTTGGGATTCATTTATCAGTGTTTAGTCATTGGCTGTCACTCCAAGAGTTCTACAGGCTAACGGATTCACAAAGCAGATTCAGTGCTTGTACAGGGAGGTTCAGCTGAAAGCCAGTTAAAAAGCTTGCATACCTTGGCCTTTTTGGTTTGAATACCTATTTACAGCTTCAGCATGAAATACAAAGTGGGGAACAATTCAAGTATCAACAGTGAGCTAGAGAATAAAGAAGTACAAAAGAAGCACTGGAGCCAAAACACGGGGAACGTTTGCCATGGAACAGCTTTGATATCAGAGCAGAACCAAAGGACTTGTACAGGTCAGTCCAACACAGCCAACCAACCACTCAAACGACACACACCCAACCCACCAAAGCACAACACTGCACTGACCTGAGCTTTCAGCTCCATTTCACAACATGGGATGTCAATGGGTAATCAGAGGGCAATCAGCACTCAGGAAAAAAATCAAGCCTGAAGACAGACGTTTAGCAGAGTAGCCGCATCTGTTCCACTGCTGTCAGATAAAGACCACCACAGTCCATTACTATTCCAAGCTGGCAGCAAAATCCCTCCCTCTGTAGCTTTGGAAAGGAATAAATTGAGATTACTTGAGATTGTACTGAAGAACGTTCTGCAGCACAACTCCCAGTATTCACAGAAAGTAATTAGAGGATTAGTAGCCTCCATTGGTCTCAGTTCCTGTTATTTTCATTGTGTTCTCAAATCCACACTTTCTATCATTTTCCAGCAAAAATGGATTCAGATGAGAAGGAAGGAAAATTTATTCCCCTATAAAATTTAAATACAACATCCTAGCTTAAACACTGAAGCTGGAAAGATTCATTTTAAAAGAAGTAACAGTGGCATCTGGCTTCAGTAGGCTGTGCTGGGTGCACTCACAAGCAGGAGTTACCACTTATCTCTTCCGCAATTTATTAAAATTTAAAGCAAGCTTTACAGGCAACTTGCTTTCTATTCCTACGTTACATTAGATAAGAGAACGTCTCATCAAATGTCTCATGCAGTTCACACAGCATGGTTTTACCACTGATAAGACTCACGTCCCTCCCTCCCCAAACACACACGCAGCCGTCCTTAGAAATAAGAGAGGCAGAATTGTGTCCTGTATAAATACATTTCTCCATGTGCATGCTCAGTGATAAAGCTCAAGTCATCCCGACCCTATGCTCAGATAACATCTCAACCCTCCAGGGTTGGAAGTAATAAAACATTAAATACATAAAGAGGTACAGCACAGAATTGAAGCTGCAGCAGCCAAGTTACAGAATACCTCACAATTTCTGTGGGAAACAGCAGCTAGGTATACTGGATTTTAAGATTTCACATTGAATGGAACAAATGCTGACCAAAAGATATTGAACTGCAATACATTCCAGAGGCCTAGGGTGTAAAAAAGGCATGGCATGTGATTTGGGCTATAGAACAGCAAGTACCTCTGTACTTGCTGTCTGACTGCTCAGAGTGAAGATGACCAATGACAAAAATTCATACATCTGAATATTTCATAGAACCACAGAATGGCTTGGGTTGGAAGGGACCTCAAGGATCACGAAGATCCAACCCCTGTGGAGGGCCACCAACCTCCACATTTCACAGCAGCCCAGGCTGCCCAGGGCCCCATCCAACCTGGCCTTCAACACCTCCAGGGATGGACGGGGCATCACAGCCTCTCTGGGCAGCTGTTCCAGCACCTCACCACTCTCACAGCACACAACTTCCCCCTGACATCCAAACTCAATCTCCCCTCCCTCAACTTCAAACCATTTCCCCTTGTCCTGCTGTTATCTCCCCTTCCCAAGAGTTGACTCCCTCCTGTTTGTAGGCTCCCTGTAGGTACTGCAGGCTGCAATGAGGTCACCCCGCAGCTACTGTCAAACAGTTTTAGTAGCAGCATTTGACTCGTTTCACAGTTAAATCATGCCCTCGTCCTTAAGACTCCAAGTTCACTGATAAGCAGATAATGGGGAAAAAGCAACATAACCCCACCCAACCAAATCTCCCAGCCCTTCCTACGCCTTGGCACAACACGTGCACCGTGGGGTGCCAGCAAGACTCGACTGTGTCCCCACCTCACTGTACTTAAGCTGCAGCTCTGATCTTGCAAAAAATAAATAAATAAATCCTGCTCCAAGTTCAATGGCTTTGGTACTCACCACCTCACACACCACTGAAGAACTGAATGCTTTGGAGGACAACTGATTTCATCCACACAATCCTATACAAAGCTCAGTCTGTCACCCGCTCACATTACAAAGGCTTTCAAGCTGATTTGGCACATTACACGAATACATATTCAACTACAGACCAAGATTTCCAAAGTTTGAGCTTTGATGACTCCAGCATAAGAATTAAAGTGTTCTGAATCACACAATCAATGACTAAGTGTGTCTGCTGCAGATAAGAACAGAAGATTCCCTTCTCTGTGCCCTCTGCCAAAAAGCCACATCACTGCCTTCCAAAAGCTGCTGCCTAAAAGCATTCCAAGTGGTGCACAAGTTGCCTGCACTGCTCCGTTCCCCTGCTCCCACTTGCAGACTTACCAGCCTGTTTTTGCACTACTGACCAACCACCTAATGGCATTGGTTTTACAGAACGTGGAAAATATATGTGGTAACATGTAATTTATGCCCTTTGTGTTCATTAAATGTAAAGTTAAATATTGAAATTGCATGCTCTTGGGTTGAATTTCACCACACATTTGGAACATCTGGATGCTATCCAGAGGAATCCTCAAGGACACTGAATGAAGTCAGCTGGGTGGACTAGGAAGCAGCTACAGGGGCTCCTTAGAGCAAACATTATCTGCAATAATTGATCACATTATCTAATGCAGACAGTAGAAAAATAATGAATAGGCTTTAAGCCAGCAGCAGCAGTGAAGATCGAACTGGTAAAGTGAACAGCCACCTCTTATCTGAGCTCAAGAAGCAATTTAAAAACAGTTAACATGGGAAATGTGCACTGAAACCGGCTGATTCTTTCACGAAGTATGAATTCAAAGCTACGAAAAACAGCAAGACAACAGATAAAATAGCAATCCAGATCAAATGCCAGATTATAACTAAACACTTGATATATTTCCAGGGCAAAGATAACAGAGAGAAACCCAAAGAAAAACATAATCTCTTCAAAGTCAGTATTACTGAAGGACGCGTTCACATTTGCATTTAATAAAATGAGAAGGCAGGTTATCAGTTTTCATACCTAACAAGCTAGAGCAGATTCACCATTCCTTGAAAAACACAGAGCTTAATAACACTGTATTGTTGGGAAAACACAGACCACACAGACTGCAACGGCAAGAAGTTCTTTTAATGTACAGATCGTACACAAGCAGGCAGCTTTCTCTGAACTACAAGCTCAGAAACCAGAGCAATAACCCTTATCCAGCTCACCTCTACACACACAAGGAGGGATATCAGCCTGTCTCTGTAACTGAATGCACTCCCAATGGATGTTACACACTGCCTCAATGTCTTGTCCAGCAGATGCAAATAACAACTTACGTATTGAGTCTCCTATATTTAAACTGTGATTTATTTCACCTCCATCTAAGTTTCACGTAGGAACCTCAATCATTAGTCATCATATATTAAGTAATTAAGAACATTTTATCACAGAATCTCATTCTGGCCTCCTAGTTACTGTGCATGGCAACTGATTTAACTACTCAAGAGATTGATTCTCTTAAGCTAGGTGAGCCAGTGGGGAAAACAGGGATTTAAAGCAATGGCAGATGGTGGAGCCAAAGATTTATGGCAGATAAGCCATCTCTTTACACTACATACAGCATCATTCCAACTTTTACTCTCCCACAGATTAAAAACAAACTGCAGTTTGAAGATGTTTCTGGCATTGGGAATAGTTACCGAGCCTCTACAATAATAGCCAATAATCACTTAAATCTGCTTTGTTGAGGACGCACTGCATCTGCTTTGCCTAACGAAGCACCAGAAACAAGGATCTGACAGCTGACTGCTCCACATCCATGAAGGCACGGGCTTTTACCTCCTCCCCTGCAATACGATGCCTCTGCAGGCAGAGCTGAGCTGACAAATCACACATGGGCAATAAAGCTGGTGTCTTCTGAAGACTAACGCTTCCCAGGTTTCCCACCCACACTCCATGCACAGATATTAGCTTCTCTTCTCTCTCTCCCAATAAGCACTATCATTTTCTACACCTGAAAAGAACAGGCCTTCAGTTTTGACAGTCGTTCACAATCACCCTTAATTTGTTTTACAACATCCCTTACCCTCCACATCCAGTTTCACACACTACAAACAGTGACTGCTTTAACACACAGGAGCATTTTCCATCATCCAAGACAACACTACAGTTACTGCACTGCAACTTCTCCCTCCTCCAACAGACTTGGAAGAAAATAGCGCCTTCCTGCTTCAAAGTAACCAAAAACCTTTGAGCAGGTAAAGGGCTTTTTTGGAGAATCCAAGGTTAATTAACTCAGAGTTTAAAAAGACTATTTATTTTTAATCAGGTCCCATTTTCCCCATACCGGGTATCTTCCATTTCCATCCCATCATCCTCGCAGTGTTCCTAACCACACTGTTTCAGATCTTTCACAAAGCCGCTCCAGGCTGATTTGTTCACATCAAGATATTTTCAGTCATCTTACCAAAGAATGGCCCAGGTTGGATGGGACCCCAATGATCACGAAGCTCCAACTTCCAGCCACGGGCAGGGCCACCAACCTCCACATTTCACAGCAGCCCAGGCTGCCCAAGGCCCCATCCAACCTGGCCTTGAACACCTCCAGGGATGGACGGAGCATCACAGCCTCTCTGGGCAGCTGTTCCAGCACCTCACTGCTCTCACAGCAAAGAACTTTCCCCCGACATCCAACCTCAACCATTTCCCCTTGTCCTGCTGTTATCTACCCTTTCAAAGAGTTGAAATCTTCCTTGGTTCCAATAGCTAACTCTTCCCTTAAAAAGCATGCTTTCTGACTTCAGCATGTAGCTCTGGTTACTGACTCCCCTGCTAGAGCAGAGCGCCTTTTGGCCTCTCCTGTGCCCATGGCTGCAGGATGAGCACTAAACACAGACAGCAAACCGTGTTGCAAGGAGCAGGAGCAGCAAGCTGGAACTGATAGGTAGTCCTGCAGTTCAGAAGCAAAGCTGGAGCCACTTTCTGCATTTCATACATGCAGTCCCCATAGCAATAGACACAGACCTCACTGAAAGCTTCCACCTGTTCAGCTTTACTAGCATTTTGGTTACAGATTTCGTCAGATTAGGAATGGGGTTTATGCTTTCTTTCCTCGATTTCATATGGTACATCCCACGCAGCAAATTGCTTATCTCTCTGGAATCCCATTAGTAACCAGCTCAGGAAATTAAGTTTCCTTGATAATTCCTTGGGATTTAAATGAATTAATAGCCAGCTGAAAATGGTTAAGATATTAAAACCACACAGTGCGCCTTCCTATTTCTCTCCTCTTCATTTCCCATACCAGAATACAATTAACTAAAATTAAAGAGAAAGGCAAATATAATACATAGTTAACAATCTATCTACTAGCATTGTGGCAATCCTTACTTCAGTGTCACATAAAACTGTGAGGCAGAGGCAGTTATTCTTACTCTCTGTTAAGAATAAGGAAGTTCCTTCACATTTATGACAGTAACAACATTACTGCTGCCACAAGGTAGGTGAGCCACAATAACTGCCTTAATACCAAATGCAATGGGGCACTGATGCAGTTAAGCAGACAAGCATGCATGCTGAGGTCACAGAATCACAGAATCACAGAATTGTAGGGGTTGGAAGGGACCTCCTGAGATCATCGAGTCCAACCCCCCTGCCAAAGCAGGTTCCCTACAGCAGGTCGCACAGGTCGGCATCCAGGCAGGTCTTGAACATGTCCAGAGAAGGAGACTCCACCACCTCCCTGGGCAGCCTGCAAAATCAGTACATTACTGACAATAAAACATAACTGTGCTCACAACACAACGCCTGTCCTGGACAAAGAGCTGTAACTAATTCAATTCTGGTCTCTAATCATTCAGTTTACCTTTTTATATGCTTAGCAGACCACCAGAACTCTGCAGGAATCCCTCACTGCAATCCGCCCAGCACTGGCTCTCTTTGGCCACTTGGGATTCCAAGCAACACACCTGATTATAGGTGTTTGCCTAGTACTCACTCAATAGACTAGGATTCATTTTATAACCATCCAGTGTTCTGCTTTTTTCTCCTAAATAAAAACAACACACCTGTGAACAGGGATGAAAAGATGCTGCAGAGTTGTTGTGCGAGCTTTATCATTCTTACTTTCACTTAGGGAAAGGAAACCAATGAGCTCTCACCTGTTTCTAATAAAGAACGTCCAATTACTTTAACTATAGGAAAGATACTTCAAAGGCGAACAGCTAAACAGATGAGGAACCAGACTGTGGCATTCATGCTATGCTCCTGACCCCTTCTCCAATGAAAAGCAAAGGCAGAGTAGTTCAGATATCACACTCCTCCTTTGTATTTTCCACTACCCTTTCTGAAGAGTCCTTTTTTGTATCAACATTTCACTTACGCAAACCCTCAGCAAGTTACAGAAATGCCACAGCAAGTTTCTTGTCAAGAGATGATCTGCAGAGATTCCCTGCATTATTCTGTAGGCAAGCAAGGAATTTCTTTGGACCAGAATCTGCTGCGTAAGTTTCTCACATACACTACTTAACACACCATGAACTGCCATCCTGGGTGTTTTCAGGTGTCTTCAACCTAGATGCTAATCCCACGTGCCAATAAAATTAAGGTCATCCTTCACACAGTCACAGAACCATTCAGGTTGAAAAGACCTCCAAGCCCAATCCTAACCCATGCCCATGTCCTTCAGTGCCACATCCCTGTGGTTCTTGAGCTCCTCCAGGGATGGTGGCTCCACCACTTCCCACTGAAACTGAACAAGAAGAGCATACAACACAAAAACATGTAGTTCTTGCTTGTCACAGTACATCTTTCTTCCTTCTTTCCTCCTTGCCAGGAGAGACTGAGAAGGCAGGCATTCGCATGGTACCAGATCCATATATTGATGTATTCAACACAAAACAAGCTCTTTGAAGAAAAAAAATTTGGATAGAGCTCCCTTAATCACCCCTACTTCTAAAAATAAGTATTAAACAATAGCTACATTTATTTTCCAGACAAAGAATTGTAAATTGCAGATTGCTACTTCAGTAAATGCTTTTAAGACCAGACATTCCTTCCAACTTGCTACAGACGTATATACGAATCAAGAAGCTGTTTGCTTGACTTGTTCTCAACCCTTAATTGCTGGCAAAGATACCACCATACATACACACTGCAGAAAAAGCCTCACAAAAATATGCAAAAGAAGTACATTCTGGAGTCATTAAAATCATACAATGAAATTCTAGCATGAATTATATGCAGTTTAATCATGTAAAGGGATTTGAAATATCAGGTGTCCAGCTGACATGTTCTTAGGTAGTGGAAAGTACAAGCATCAGACAGTTTTGGTTCCCATAATCCAATATATCCTTAAAATCTTGTGCTGAGACTCGAACTTGGATTCAATAGCTAAAATGTGTCACCAAAAAAGGTTTACAAAGTGTCATGAAAGAAAACCAATAACAGTGCACTACCTGAAAATATCACAGCCATGATGCAGAAATATTTGCCTAGAAGCTCATAGAAGTATTCAATACTTAGAAGTATTCAATACTTGCCCTAGGGAGAACAGGTTATCAAATCAAACTTCAAGAAAGCCTGTTTAAAGACACTACCCCATCACAAAGTTGTTTTTAAAGCATAAGCTTTCAAGGGTTAAAGCACAAAGTACCTGTGAAACCATATTAATCAATGGTGGAAATACACCAGCCTAAAGCCATTTCAGATATGCAGTTGTCCCCGTCTCTTCCTGATAGTGGTGAATTGATGCACCAAATACAGTTGATACTTTTGCTACACTGCTATCAAACAAGTTGATTTAAAGACTAGAAAGTCTGCCAGAACTCGCACAGATCCTCTGCTGTTGTAAGAACAGCAAGAAGGATGGCTTGATGTCCAACCTGTAGGCATGAAACACTGCATTACTGCTGAATAAGTTCCACAGACATAAGACCAAAACGACAGCAATTCGTCCTGAAGGAAGCAAGCTAGGCTGTTTTTATGAAGCTTTTCCAGCACACTTGCTACAGGAGAAACAAGATGAAATTCTGTCCAGATTTGGAAGGACTCATTTTATTTGTGACACGAGGAGACCACAGCTCAGCGTGCTGCTGTTAGATACACGGCTGACTGACACTTTCTGCTCAGACAGCCTTCCAAGCAAAATGATAGCTTTGAGAAAATGATAGCTATGAAAGAGCTGCATGTATCCTACATTTTTCCCCTTCGGTAGCAAAAGTACCAGTACCAAAGAAAATATAAAGACGGCAGAAGAGCTTGCAACTGAAACATGTAATTTTTAATGCTTGCCTCCGTGCAGCTCACATAGCAAAGTGTGTGATTTTCACTACAAATAGTAAACTAAGAGATAATCCAGTGCAACTAATACTCTAATTAGAGATGTAATTACAGAAATACATTTACAGCTCCAGGACCTTTCACCCTCCACGGAAGCATGAAGCAGCAATAACACAACCAAACCACCTTCCAACCTGCAGCTTCTTGCTTTACAAAGTTCAGACCTACTTCTCTGCAAAGATTCAAACCCAGAAATTCACAGAATTGTATCACAGAATCATAGAACCCATAGGCCTGGGTTGCAAAGGAGCACAGTGCTCATCCAGCTCCAACCCCCTGCTGTGTGCAGGTCGCCAACCAGCAGCCCAGGCTGCCCAGAGCCACATCCAGCCTGGCCTTGAATGCCTGCAGGGATGGGGCATCCACAGCCTCCTTGGGCAACCTGTGCCAGTGCCTCATCACCATCCTAACACCTAACCTAAACCTCCGCTGTCTTAGTTTAAAACCATTCCCCCTTGTCCTATCCTGAGCACACCAGATTGTTTTTCACTCCATGTAAGAAGGAAATTTTTCTCTCAGGGTGGTGACTACTATCCTACTCCTACTATCCAATCTATCCTGCTCCTGGAGGATGAAGGTTCTCAAGCAGTAGTGAGTGCTAAGCACAGCCGAAACATGTTTTATGTATTAAATGCAAAATGAGAGGGAAAATTCTCTTTACGAACCTCCGAGTGCAGTTTTATCATTTTTCTTTCCCAGAAGAAAACGTTCAGCAGCACTTTTTCTAAAAGAGCTCAGCAAGAGCACCTCACAACAACCACATCCTCAGGACTCCTGGTGCCCCTTGCTGTGACAGCAGAGCATTGAGCAGAGCAGCATCACTGGTAATGGGCAGAGAGAGGAGTGGGGAGGGACAGTAACTGCAGAACGCTTTCATCCATCCTTTCAAACCTACTCATTAAACCAGAGGGCACTTGACCTACATATTTTCATAATATGCACAGCAGATTATCTGGAAGGGGAAACAACACACTGCAAGCTTATTTTTCACTTTATTCCCATATCACATGTAATCTAGCCATAAAAAGTTACTGGAGTGCATTATGAAGCTGTTACTGTCAGAATCTGCACGCCAATTATTTAAGAGTTTAATGCAACAGCCACCCCAAATGTTAAATGCTTTATCATAGAGTGATAGAATGGCTTGGGTTGGAAGGGACCTCAAGGATCAGAAACCAACCCCCCGCCACAGGCAGGGCCACCAACCTCCACATTTCACAGCAGCCCAGGCTGCCCAGGGCCCCATCCAACCTGGCCTTCAACACCTCCAGGGATGGACGGGGCATCACAGCCTCTCTGGGCAGCTGTTCCAGCACCTCACCACTCTCACAGCAAAGAACTATTAAAGAACTTTATACCCCTGGCAACTCAGAATCTTGGAACTCTCTTCCAGCCCAGCAGTTTCACAGCAATTCACACAGAGGCCACATCAGACACACTGCCTTTGCCCTGGTTACACCTAACTGCACACCCCACAAGCAGACACCCAGCTCCACGTATCGATCGCAGTTGCTGTGAAAAGCACTTCATTACAACCACGCTCCCTATTTTAAATGTAAGGGTTCCTCACCCACACAGAGCACGCAGCATACACTCAGCATAACAAACTATTGATAGAATGACTGCAGCAAAGGTTGAGCATCAATCAGAGCCAGATCTTGCTGACCACACCAAGCACTGAGCTCTCTTTGGGCCTTTCTGCTCAGCGTTCAGCTGTGCGCACAGAGCTATGTTAACCTCCTATCAAGGAACCATCTCACTCCAAGTCTTCAGCTGGGCTTCATAAAACAGCATTCCAAGACCACACCAGCTCATTAACTGGCAGTAAATTAGGTTTAAATGCAGTGATGCTTCATGAGAAAAGGTTATAACTGCTTGCTTCCTCCCTTTGGCTGTGAGTTCCCCATTGTAGGAGCAAGGTGAGCGTGGTATCTAAGACTAATGCAGCAACAAAACACCAAAAAAAAGAGAGTGCATAAGCAGCAAACCATCACACTGCATAAATGTGAACCCTGGTCTGTCACTGAAATGGGATTAAACATCCTTACTACTCAAAGTTTTCATTTTAAAGAAGAAATAATTTCTATATATTTCACAGAATGTCTTGGGTTGGAAAGGACCTCAAGAACCTACCTTTCAATCTTAACTGTCCTTCAAATATGTTTTGATGCATTATCTGAGAAGCTACACAGATAATACATGAAGTTATGTACCTGCATCAAGCATTACTCAGCACTCTCTCCTTCCTGATAACAAAGGTCAAGAAAGTCGAAGCTGAGGCAAACCCTGAAGCACTGAACAGACTTAGAGGCAGCTCCAGTTTGTGAACTTTCACTACTGCTAAAGGCTCAATTAACAAAGCCAGCCCTAAATGCAGACAGGGCTATGCACAATCCACAAACAGTTCTGGCTAGGACATTTCCTTGCGGAAGACTTCCTAGACTTCAAAGCAACGAGTATGTGAATCATTGCAGCAGTACAGAAAAACGACTCTGCAGATGTTCCCTGAGTGCTTGGCAGAAAAATTACTGCGGGACAACAGCTGACACGAGGCTCCACAAAATGTCAAGCAGCCACTGCTCCAGTTCCTTCTGGAGTTGCTTTCAGCTGGAGCAAGATCTACTATCAAAGCAGCTGCGTTGCCACAACCCACCCTACACACTTGATCTCCACTGTCCCTACCTCTGAGCACTGTTGTACACTGTTTTAACCAAGGCACAGTGGTTTGCTCAGAGCAGTGTCAGGCAGGATTGTTAGACTTACAGCTACAAGCAAGACTTTCTGGATATCAGATCTTATACACTAACAGTCTGCCATCGACGCTATAGCTAAACACAAGCTAAAAAAGAAAGGATTACTGGTTCATGAAAGCTGTAATGTTTGCTTGTTGAGGCAAAACCATCATTTCTCAGCATTTGCATAGCCTGCAATCCTACCTGAGGCAAATGTACTTCTTGCTACATTCCAAAACCTTTTCTTCCCCCCAGAGATTTGTTTGAAGCCATGCAATCCTTTGGCCTAGGATGCTGCCTCTGTATTCCTGTTTTAAAGTATGCATTTTAGTGCTTCTAAGGTTAAACACAGTCAGCTCCACTGTCACAAAATAAAACAGTTACCACCTTACCACCTACATCCAGAAAAGCCTCAGCACATCAATTCATCCCTCTTGTCATTCGTACCTGGTGCTCATACACACCTCCCTACAAGCACGCTCACCGTTATGCTTCACGTTGAATCAGACAATTTTCTACCCATATCAGTGCTTCACATCAGAATTTTATAACTGGGGGGCACAGCCATAAAATGAGGCAAACTGGAATCGAAGCAGCAACAGAACGTACACTGATACTGGTACAGAGCGGGTAATCCCAGAGCAGTAAGGATTAGAAATAAAGCCTGAACGCTACGGTTTGTACGGGAGGGGCAGGCTGAACTATGAGGGTTTTGTGATGTTCCTCACACCCACTCCTTAAGAAAAAGCCTTGTGAACTTGAACATCTGGAATTAAACCCCCACAGCAAACAGGAAGAAAGGCATTCTGCCAAAGGATTTAACTGTCGGATCGTAAAGGAGTTTTGTTCAACAGCCAGTATCGGAACTGAATACTCTGTAGGTCAAATAAAGAGCGCCTACTCCTGTTTAAAGAGCCATCTATCCAAATTTTAACACAGCCATTTTCATATCCATTGATTTTAAGCTGCAAATCTTTTCCGTCAAGATCCAATATTCTTCAGAAAACGACTGAAACGCTTTCATTATTTTTTTTCTCCAAAAATCCGTAAAAATATTTTACACAGCGAAAGCCATAAAAACAGCTTACAAAATATACGAAAGATCCATCACATCATCTAATAGCAGTGCATTACACAGTTATTTAACAGAAAAACGCTTCTGGAGCAAGGTTTTCAATGACTGAATGGGGCTACTGCGACTCAGGCAGATTTTTCACCAACTACTTGAGGCTGTAAGCAAATGCACACATCCAAAGGAATTCAGATGCACAACTTCCCTCAACAATCCTTCTGTCTAATTTCTAAGAAGAAAAGGGAAAAAAAAGCTTCTTGGGAACTTTTGTGTTTTTGTATGCAATACAATCATAGAATAACTGGGGTTGGAAGGGACCTCAAGGATCATCAAGCTCCATCCCCCACCACCAACATCACAGCAATACTCTAAACTCCAGCAATTACACGTTAGTACAGTACGAAGAGACTAAAACTTAACTTTAAAGGACAAATATTTATCAAGGAAAATATGCTTAGACCTTCTCAGTTGCGGTTAAGGCTGTAACTGTGACATTGTAAGGAAATAGGGCCGTCTCCAGCAATAAATTGCAAACACTGTTTTGACTTGTATTTTATTTATTATGCTACAACAGCAACCGAGCCATTTTTGTAATTAAATACCAAAGAAGAGCATTTGAGAAAGCTCTGAGGGGGAGGGAGAAGTTAGGAAGAACATTAAGAGCTATTATAAGTTTTGCAATGCAGCTTTCCAAAGCTGGTTTTTCATTTGGAACAAAACAAGAGCAGCTGCCCATGCTGAAGCAAGGTCAGCTTTGTTCCTGCCTGCCTCCCACCTGGACCACCAAGGCACTGCCTCATTGCTGACCCTCAGCAGCGGAAGATTCTTTGGTGGGCTGAAATAGAGAGAAAATGGTGCTCGAGACTGAATGTCAGCATATGGAAACAAGGAGCAAAGCGTTTCTGGGCTCCTCAGTTGATTGCGTGAAGTTTTTAATACAGTATTCACTATGAACCACAAAGTCCCACCCAAAGTTGATGGGGGCATCCTGCAGTCCCTGTCTTCTTTAGTATTTCCTCCAAACCTACTCTGGTAGGAAATTAAACAACTATAACGTCTGAATATATGAAATACATAGCTATCAAAAGTGCAACCGAGATAAATCCTATCTAGAGAAATTAACCCATGATGACTGAAGACTTCTGGACCATTCACACGCTTTACTGGCAGACAGAAAAACTTTTATTTTAGTAACACTCAGCGAGCATTCCCAAACATCAAGCTGAAAAACCACACCTCTCCCTCACCTTCTCTCAACCACATCATCTCCTTAATTACTTCTTTGCCTTAATAACCTCTCCTGGAATTCTGGATTCTGAAGGAGACTGCACGTCAAGCAGACGCATAGCCAAAATACTGTGAAGGAAATACCTTCAAAGAGAGGTTGGTTGTTTACCTGTATGATCAGCTTACGTCCATCCAACCCTCCACCCAGTGAGAGACTCCAAGCAAAACTACCAGAGAACCAGTTGTGGGGCAAAAAGCTCCCAGGCTCAACACTTAAGCAAAAGATTGAAGGATGGCTTTCCCCAAGTACAGCAGCAAGACTGAAATGTGAAGAGAACATCTAGAATTGAACACTGATTGCCAGCAGCGTGCCCCTATTGCCAAGGAGGCCAACGGCAGGAGTGGTGAAGGGATTGTCCTCTTGGACGTGACACTGGTGAGACTGAGTTTTAGGTCCCTCACTACAAACAGGGCATGGAGATGCTTGAATGCATGAAGAAAAAAGCACTGAAGCTGATGAAGAGTGTTCGAGTTATGAAGAGGGGCTGAGGGAGCTGGAGCTGCTCCACCTGGAGAATAGGAGGTTTGAGGAGACCTCTTCACTGTGCACATGTGTATAGAGATCGCTGAAAAGAGGGGTTGGTCTTTTCTCATATGAGATGTGACGAAACAACATCAAGTTGTGCCAGGGAAGGTATATACTGGACACTAGGAAGAATTTTTTTTGGAGAGGGTGGTCAAGCTAGAATGGGTTGCTCAGGGAAATGGTGGAATCTTCATCTTTGGAGGTATTTAAGAAGTGTGTGAACACTACTTAAGAGGCTGATGGGCACAGTTTAGTGCTTGGACTTGGGTTAGATTGATGGTTGGATCTTGTTCCCAAAGGCAGCATCCAAGGCCAAGAAAGGAGCTCTTCAGTGAAAGCCCAGCCCAAGGAAAATCACCATTCAAACACTGGCCCCATTCACCTGAGCAAACAGTCAAACATGAGGCTAGCAGAGTGAGATTCCTAAAGGGAAAATGAAAATCCAACTCCAATAAACCAAATCAAGGTTTTCATGGTGACAGCAAGCAATACTCCTGCTTGCCTGGTGATATCTAAAAGCAGGGGAGAGATCATTTTTCATTCCCTGACTATGGTAAACTCAGCATAGGAGAGATCGCTCAGAGCTCACACTGATGTATGTAGTTGGAGAAGAACTCAGTACTGTACAACTAAGCAAGCTGGCAGTGTTAGGCCTATAATTAGCTTCCTCAAGTCAAAGTGATAGGCATCTGCTCTTACTGAATTAGAAGGCCAAAGTATATATTACCACACGCATTATCTCACACGAGGCATCTGCAGAGTCCTGAACTTCCTGAAGTACTGGCAGAATCACAATGGACAGGAGACATGTGCAAAACTTAAAAGACAAGTCTGTACACAACACATGGTCTTGCAGGGAGGTCACGTAAGTACAGGGTATGACAGAGTCAATGGTTAGAAAAGCTTGTTTTCATAGAAGGGCAGCTCATTGGACAATCCCAAAAGATAACCATCTTGTGGAAGCAAATCCTTAGTGTTAAAATGTTCTGAATTGTTCCTATGAAATCCAAACATGATAATGCCTTCTTTACAAAAAAGCCCTGAAGTGCTGGGAGCATCCAGTGAACACAAAGCATCACTATAAGCATTTTGCTATAGGTACATCCTTCCAGAAGAGGTTATCCAAATGAAGGAGGTTATCCATTTTCTCCCTAAAATCTTCGTGAGATGTTTGGTATGGAGTGTAAGCAGAATCCCAAAGTGAAGTAGCCCTGCATCTTCAATAAATCATGAACACTTTCCAGAGACCTACAAACAGCAGAACAGGAATCCTGTAGCCTCACAAGTCACTCTCTCCCTATTACTTAGTGAGCAGATGAAATTAATTACTCTTTATGCATGTATCATAAAGCACCCTTCTAAAACAAGTGCTTAAATTTTGTTCTCACCATCAACAAAAATCTCAAAGAACTCTGAAAATTAAGTATTTTCCTATTTTTAAGAACAGAAGTAGCAGTGCTTTGCTTCTTTGAAAAGCTCCTGGTAGCCTATGAGGCTTGAATTGCTTCCTGTGTTTTCAGAACAACTGCTCCACTCAACAACCCCTTAAAACATAAGAGTCTCATCTACTGTTTGAGGCAGTTCCAGCTCCAGTGCCCCAGGACAGTTGTTCCACACAGCTCTAAGTAAATACCACCTTATTTTTCCAAAATACAATGCTCCATCTATTTCAGATTGTTTCCCCTTATAGGACAATACAGTTTGGGATACTAAAGAAAACATTTGGCTGCATATTGCCCTTTCACCTAGAACGCAACAGCAGATTTTTATCGCATTTAAGGCTCTCACTTATTAATACCAACTTGCAATGATGCATTAAACCCAGAGCAAGTTCAAAGAGAAGTAACCTGTGTTCAGTTTTGGGCCCCTCGCTTACAAGAAGGGCACTGAGGCCCTGTAGTGCAATCAAAGAAGGGGAACAAAGCCGTAAAGGTTCTGGAGCACAAGTCATATGGGGAAGGGCTGACAGAACTGGGATCGTTCAATCTGAAGGAGTTTCAAGAGATCTTACTGCTCTCTACACCTTCCTTATAGGAGGCTGCAGCATGATGGGGTTAGCCTCTTCTCCCAGGTAACTTGATACAGGACATGAGTTGAGATAGGACATGAGGTACTGGCCTCAAGCTGCACCAAGGGAGGTTCAGGTTGGATTTCAGGGAGAAATTTCTTTTCTTCTAAGAAAGTGTTATCAGTCACTGGAACAGGCTGCCCAGGGAGGTGGTGGGGTCACCATCCCTGGAAGTGTTCAAGAATAGTGCTGATATGGCACTGAGGGACACATGCAATGGGTTGATGGTTGGACTTCATGATCTTAGAGGTCTTTGCCAACCTTAATGATTATATGATTACCCAGTCCATGCAATTTCACTTGATCCAAAATAAGCACTAAGTTACCCCTTAACCTTCAGGAAGACAAGACCAGCCGAGTTCTCAAGCACTCGTAAAACCAAATCCAGTTTATTCAGGACTCTTATTTGCCTTGAACAAGCATGTAACAAAAGAGATTCACCACTACACTAGACGGCCCCAACTTTCTGTTCTACATCCGAGATGAGCAGACAGAACATACAGAAACTAGTTAAACAGGAAGAAGTTGGTGTCAAACAAGTTGTCTTTTATTGAGTGGCTCTGCTTCTTGCAGTGCAAAGCTGCAAAACCCTATAGGTAGCTTCTTAACGTGATCCTTGCACACAGCACACCTTCCTCTGCCTCCAAAAGATAGTTGAATTCAAGTATACTCTGCTCCAAATATCAATTTACAGCAGATGTTGTTTAAACAGTTTACAAGGAAAGCATTTTCTGATCTTCTGTCTACCTTCTGAAGGAAAAGCATGAAAGCAAAAACAAAATGTTATAAAAAAATAATTGTGGTCTTCAGCAGTTTAATTCCCCTTCCTTTTCTGAACATCTGTTTTTTGTTAGAAAACACTGCAAAGTGATTTTCAGAAATCTTTGACACGCATTCTGCTCAGTATGACCCAAAAGCTTAGGAAGAACATCAAACCAATTGACAGTTGTTATTTATTAAGCAATACAAATGAAATTGGTATAGCCATTTTCTTCCACTCTACCATTCCCTACTATCTGGGAGAGCAAAGGGGTAGGGACACAGCATGGTATGAAGATTTCATTTAATAGAAAAGGACATTTAACAGCAAGGAAACCATTAAGCAGATGAGCCAGGGACTCTGCACAACTCGGGACTCTCAAGACATGTATGCAATTAAGTTACTTGAGAACAAATTAGTGTCCCAAAAGCTGGTTACACAATAAATAAGCCCAACAAGAAATAAGAAAGCCACTCACAGGACACTGACAGCACCCTCCTTCCAGCAGCCAAGCTCTACAGCACTCATCTAGAAGGAGCACCAAAAGCTCCACAAGGATTTTCAGCCTTTCTACTCAAAATTCATCTCGTACATGAAAGCAGACACAAGAACTTGCATTAGATAAGCAATCACAAGGATCCTATACTTTCATTTTCTCTAGCCGCTCAAAGCACAAATCGCAGCTCTCTCTCCTGACCTAATAACTACTTGCATAGCTGCCTTTTATTCTTTTGCAGTAGCAGCATGAAACTTGATGGGAGCTGCAGGAACCCAGCCAGGGACTATACAAGCTGCTGTTGTGATAGCACAAGGCAGAAGCCAGCTCGGCAGGTAACTGGATTTCAAGTCAGAAAGATCTTCTCCAGTCAGCTTGAAACAATGATTTCAGAGGGAGGGAAAAGTACGTTGTCTTCATCTACGACAGGTTGCCAAAGGAAATCTTTTATCCTAAGACAGACAGACAAAAAAAAAATAACGAAATCAAGAAGCCCTTTCACAAAAAGCTATTACGGTCAGATTTTTTTGTTGCACTCTACAGCAGTTCCAAAGCCATTTGCAATCTTCTACCAATTCAGCATTAATATCCGCCAAGAAAGAAGCACTTAGGTATCAAAACACAACATCCACTTGTTAGAAAGGAGCATTTCTAGTATTTGCTTGTTATATTGTACTGCCCATACAATGAAGCGCTTTTGCAGATCTCAACTGCAAGTAAGCTAACTCAGCAGCATCCTACACACTGCTACAATAGAGTTTATTCATGTTTTCAGAGTACTTCCATGGAATCCTGGAGGGCTAATGCCACCCCCTTAACTCTTGTATACAATTCAGGTTTCCAAATCGCATACTTCATGCAACTTAAATGCACATTGAGCCATTTATTCTTTTTATCCTAACCTACACGACCATGAAAGCGGTTCCAAAGCGTTAGGAACTCAAAGAAACCCTAAATGTATAAATACCTACAGTCGTGGGCAATTACATCATTTGACCATTCAGCATCACATTGTTAGTGCCCACTGCCAGCAACAGGACAGGGGAAGATCTCTCCTATGGCTCCCCCCAAAAGAACTCCAACTGGCAGATTCCAACAGGGCCTTACTGTTGGCTGCAATGAGGAGGAAAGAGCAGCAAAGATCCACCTGTGCTTGAACAGAAGGAAAGCTAACAGCCCACTGAACCAACAGATGGGATGTATATGGGAAGATGAACATCTCTGCGTGGCAAAAATTGGGATCATACAGCCTGATTTACACAGGGCACATTCACCCACTTAAGATCTGTAAAAACACTCTGCCTCAAACACTGTTCTACAGAGATATTAAGCTGTTTATGTTTTTCAGTGAGAGAAATCTATCCCTTCCCCTTCCAGATACGTGCAATTATTTTTTCTGAGTAAATAAGCATCCCTCTCCCTACCAAAAAAGGGAACACAACCCCACACCAAGAAACCTCCTGAACCCATCATTCTTAGGCCTTAAGATCCACATTCATCAGAAAACTTCTGCATAAGCAAAGCCTGTGCCTGGGTCTGCTGGTATCCAATACTAGATTTACTACTGCACATGAAAGCAACAGTTAAACTAAACCAACGCAACTTCTAACACAATTAAAGGTTAGCTGTAAATAGCTCTAACATCTTGAAAATAAAAACTTGGCAATCCTAGCTATGTCATGATGAACTATGAGATTGTACCTAAGGTTCAAGTAGTGTAGTCAGAGGAAAGCTGTTATCACTTGATCAACAACTGGTGAGAGACTTCATTAGGAGTTCCAGGTCAATCCAAGTAATGACCTTTCTAAGTAAAACCCGGATGTAGAACTGGAGAGGTAAGGATACACTTTCTTTAAATATCAATTTTGACCCTGCTGGGAAAAGTCCGTCTCAAATGAATGGCCTCAGTTCTGTGAAATGTGGACAGGACAATTCCCTGCATGGTGTCTAAGCATGGAGTTAATAAAACAAGTCTTGAAGTCAGGTGCATAACGTTGAAGAGATGTATGCATATTTTAAGTGTAATCTGAAAAACCTGTGACTCTTAACCTCATGAAATGCTTTCTTTTGGAATATACCCATTAATAGGCCAAACAATTGTGGAGGTGCCAAAGAAGGTAATTTAGAAGGCAGAGAGGCAAAGAAAAGCAGCACTTTGGGGGGAGGGAGCAAAAGGCACTGATTCACATGCAATTATCTCAGCTAGATTTGCTACTGAAACCATTGCTGCTCCAGCTGTCCTTGACACCTGCACATAGCTGGGACAACAGAACATGACAAGCATCCTCTCATGACCTACTGCAGTTTTCAGGCTCACACACCAACTTCAAATCAGTGACAGTTGTGGTTCTTGAGCTGCTGCATTAATGGAGTTGCACAAAACCAATGTGGCACCTTATTCAAGCATCCATGCCACAGCAGCAACAAAACAGATGAAGACAGTCAGTGCCTCACTCACCACCAAAAAAGCATCAGCACCTGAGAGTAAAGAAACTTCCTTCTACTTAGAGACTCATTTCACATGGTGATGAACAAGCAAAATAAAACAACTTGTATCTGAAAAGTTGCAAGGGAGGAAACTTGTAATATCCTGTGCACTACAAGTTCCCACTGTTTTTCCTTCCCTGAGAATTAAACTGAAAGATTCAGAGCAGAAGGAAAATGTTGAGGTCAAGTTGCATATTATTTTCCAAGAACAAAGCTCTCTGTATTCTCTACCTCCCAGTATTTCTGGGATCATTTACAGAAGCTGCATGCAGAAGCCATTCCCGGCAAAAAAGATTTAGGATATTGATGGTGTCAGAAAAGCCTAGAAAGTGTTTTAGAATGTAAATGGCCTTCCAGTGCATTCAAAAGTGCCCTGAAATTCACTGCATCACTGTTCTGGCACGCATACACAAAAGTTCTTTTATAAGGGTTCAGAGAAAGCGCAGAAGAATACATTCAACCTGACACATCTACCTGAATCCAGATCCTCAAAGAGAAGACCTTAACATCTCAGACCCTGTGCTATCTTTATAAGGGCATTAATTTGTACAGCATATATCTGCACTACCGTAACAGCGCTGATAAACATGAACCAGACACCTCGCCATGTGTGTCAGGCCTATAAATATTATCAAAGTCAAAGGCCAAAATACTATCTAAAGCCCAAATGCTTAAAACTACCTCTTACAAAGTGTATGTTTGCATTAATTATGTAAAACACTTCTTTTTTGCATTTATTAAATTTTTAAAAACAGACCAATGTTCCCAGTGTACATGCAGACACTACAGATCAATGTATATTCTGATATTTTAGAAGGAAGTTTTTCCCCCAGAGGGTGGTGAGGCACTGGCACAGGTTGCCCAAGGAGGCTGTGGATGCCCCATCCCTGCAGGCATTCAAGGCCAGGCTGGATGTGGCTCTGGGCAGCCTGGGCTGCTGGTTGGCGACCTGCACACAGCAGGGGGTTGGAGCTGGATGAGCACTGTGCTCCTTTGCAACCCAGACCATTCTATGATTCTATTCTGTATGTTTAGGTGTATGCTACTCTACGTAGCACAAAAGAAAACTCCTATGTATTAAACAATTCTCTAAGTTAGAAAGCACACTTCAGAGAACAGTAGCTGGTGCCCCCATCAGCTGATATTAACGGTAAGAAGGTATGCTTCACAAAAGTATGCATTTTTGAGTGTAACCACTCAGTATTCACCTCATTTGGCCAGAACTTGACACTCTTTCCTTCTGATACCAAGTATTTAGAGAGGAGGTAAGATGTCTTTTCATTGCTTCAGATATATTCTACCAGCAGAACCTTAACACAGACAGTTTTACATACATGGCTATGATAATATACTCATTGAAATGCTGTTCTTCCTCTGTCTATACCAGACCTCAGATGAAAACATGCACTGCATATGAAAGACTCACAGGGATCTCCAAGGTTTTTTTTGTTTGCTTTGTTTTACACCATCCCAGTTCTCCATCCATCTTTGTTTTACACCATCCTCTTCTCGTGAAGAGGAAACACATACTTGTTCATACATGATCTTACATTCCAGTGAAAAATAAATGTACTTCTTGGATATGCATTCCATGACTGCCATGTGTTTCAGATAAGGCAGTCAGCTTTCTGAATAAGGACAGAAGGGTCAGATTAACTCATACCTGAGGTTAAAGACTACTTTAAATAAGTAACTGGATTACAGATCCATATCTCTAGAAAGAAAATCCACTACAGACTTTCCAAAGCAAGTATCTGACTACCAGAGAACAAACCAGCAGCAAGATGAATCAGGTAGCTGGGATACAACCCAAGAACACCAGAAAACAGGATCTGCCTCTGTTATGTACCTTGGATGCTTGAGGAGTAGAAATCACGTGAACAGTGCTGGGCTTAACTCCATTTGCTTTAGGTCGCTTATAAAGGGCGAATCTGCTTTTCCTGCGTCCTCTGTCACCATTAGGGAGGGAGCCATTATACCTGGAATTGAACAAAAAAAGAGACTGTCAAAGCATCAGCAGTTTGAAACACAGAAAAGGAAAGCAGCAATTTGGTCACAGTACCCTGATGATTTCGAACACGTGGCTAAAAAACAAGGCACAGTCATACTAAGCTTTGCCACCTAAATTACTACAGGCATTCAAATGCTCCTTTCTTGCCAATGGTTGATGACCTTATTAAAGAGGAATAAAGCTTCAACTACACATGAAACAATGAGCTGTTCAGCAACAGAAATAGTTATTGGCCCTTAGAATTAAAGGAATTCTGAAGAACAAGCTCCAGAACCTTTTGTTTCATTTCATGACATGGCGAGTTGGGAAAACGTCTTTGCACTGCTATTTGCTTCCCACAGATCATGCAAGAAGGGAGAAGACGAGAGAGAAAAGGAGAAATTTGGGAGAAGCTGGGGAAAAAAAATGCAGTTTTAACTCCAGTCACATAGAATGGTTTTTTAATTTATTAAATGAAGCCTCTAGGAGTAGATTTATTATTAAGAAAAAAGGACATGTGCTTTTTGATTCATGTGAATCTATCTGAAGACTAGTTAATGACTGCCTTTATCAGGTGTAACCCAGTAACCTTCAGTCATTCTTTCATCTCTCACAAGACAGAAACGCAATGGGTAAGTTATTAAGAGGAGCACTGAGCCTCACGAGGATAATTCCTTCCCCAGGGAAGGAAGGAACTGCAAGTTTCTTTGCAATCCCTGGGCAATGAAATCACATTTCCCCCTCCCCAAAGATTTAGGAAGGGTAAATGCTTCTCATCACAGCGCCTCCACCTGTCACATTCCTGATAGCTTTCAGCTGGTCTGTGCTCCCAGGACTTGGCTTTACTGCAGATGCCTCTTTCACACCTGATCTTCAGGCCCTTCTCTGAAGACCTACAGCTGCAATTCCACTTACAGATTTATGCAGTTTTACTGGTGAAGTCTATTCTACCTACTGGATCACCTATTTCTCTCCAGCAGTCTTTATGATTAAAAGCTAACAGGAAAACCACCTGAAAAGAAGGTTTAAAGGGGACCGACCCCCTAGAAATGAAATGAGGCCCAAGAATTAGAAGTCCTTATCTATTTAGGGATGCACCTCGAAGCAGTCCAGCTCTATATCCACCACACCATCTGCAGATCTGAAATAGTTTGTCTGTAGCCCTACAGAAGCCAAGCTAATGGTCACTCACTGCTCAGGCTGTAAGAGCAATCCTACAGCTGCCAACTAGGAAAAGCAAGACAGTAGCCCAGAATCATTTTTCATAAGATTACCATTCGGCACACATAACCAACCAAGTTTGCCTTACAAGAAAACATGCTTGGGGAGTTTTTTTTGTTTTGTTTTTGTATATATTTTTCCCCCCCCCAAAAAAAGATGGGAAAAGTGAGGCAGACAAGGACACACAGCCTGCTTGCTAAAGCCCTGGAGCCCAGCCTTGCAGAAGCCCTACTTACAGCATCCAACAGATACCTGACAGCTCTATGGAAAATAGCTTCAGCTACACATGGGCAGTACCTGGGGACGTGAGACCTGAACTACAGCACTGCTGAACATTCCTAAGCAGATAACAGATTTGAGATTATGCTCTCAAATTTAAGCGCTCTCAAACATAAAGCCAGACGTGAGGACTGCTTTTGATAAAGAGTCCCAGAGAGCCATGAGAAGTTCAGAGCTTTGGGCTGGGTTACAGCTCAACTTGTTCTGCCACTCCTGTTTTCACAGGGAAGATCACTTTGTCTCTCTGAAATATTAACAAAGATTCCCCAACACAGCAAAAAACAAACAAAAAAACACTAACAGAAACAAACTACTCAGTTCACACCAAGACTATTTGTTTTTGGAAGCTTGTTAACTCTGTGCAAGGAGAGTAGAGCTCAACACAGCTGATCCTAATCCCTAAAGACTGATTCCATATATCCATGACCCACAGGAAATGAATACAAGCCCTCAAAGTGTGAGTGATTTGATTCTGCAGATCCAGTCTTTTTGGATACTGAGACAGGAGGTTTAGGTTGGATATTAGGAGGAGGTTTTTCCCCCAGAGGGTGGTGAGGCACTGGCACAGGTTGCCCAAGGAGGCTGTGGATGCCCCATCCCTGCAGGCATTCAAGGCCAGGCTGGATGTGGCTCTGGGCAGCCTGGGCTGCTGGTTGGTGACCTGCACACAGCAGGGGGTTGGAGCTGGATGAGCACTCTGCTCCTTTGCAAGCCAGGCCATTCTAGGATTGTAAGTACTGTCTTTCAGTGAAACTATTACCACGATTATGTCTGTACCTTTCCTAATGACAACATTCCTCCTGCATGGATTTGTGCTTGAAAACCCAAAAAAACCAACAACCCCTGAAGAAATCATGTGAGTAGCATCCTTACTGGCTTTACACTCTGCAATTACATTTGCTGTGCTGGTACCATTGTTAAGCAGTCCTGATTTTATGCAGTTTTGCTGAAAGTCAAAACCAGACTTGGCATGGTTAACTTGTTTGGCTTTTCTCATGGTCGCAGAACAATCAGCTGCAAAGGCCACTTGACTTCACTACAGGGTTTTTTCTTCCCCACCCTTGCTCAGAATTTAAACAGTTTTTAAACAAGAAAAGAAAGAAGCCACTCCAGGTTAAAGGCCTCTTGGAACCTAAATAGAAAGGAAATGCAAGCAAAATGAAAGCTTAATTCATCCATCCTGATTAGCACTGACAAGTTTTCACCAAGGTTTTCTTTGTGCCAATTTCTTCATTTCCTTTATATGAAAGGGCAGGAGGATTTGAGTATGCACAACAGCAAAAACTAATTACAGACTCTTAAGTTTTATTCTGATTGGATACTAGTGAGAAGCAATAGGACAATCGCAAGGCATTCCTATGCATTTCACAGGGAGGAAAACAGCATCAGATTGGAGCCTTTTCTCCCCACAGCCAACAGATGCAGCCCAGTACATTTTCCAAGTGCCTCTCAGAGGCAGCAGCACCAGGACAATCAGCATTATGAACCTCTCAGGATAATTATCTCCGTTGATAGCGCTGTTCCTTGCAAATAAGGGAGTGGTGCTGGCATTTCTCTAACTAACAAAGCCAGTTTCCAACAGATTTACATCAAACAGTTGAGGACTTTGGTATACCAAATGACATGCAAACTGCAGTAAGTTTTTCCCAGGGTTGGGGTATGTCATGGAAGCTTCTGCTTTGCTGCTTGGAAAGCAAGACTAACCAGTAATGCTTCCACTGGCCAAAAAGGAACAGCCTGACTTCATTTTCCTCACTATTGCTGACAGCTCCACTGCAGACACTGTATGTTCAAAGGCCATCCCATGCACAGGCTACCATTCCATCTCACAGACTCAGCTTTGAGCAGGCAACAGATGTTAGAATGGCTCTAATTTATGAGAAGAAAGCACGACTTTCCTGCGCTGAACAACAAAGCCACAAAAGCATTAGTGACAGCTTTCATTATGAGGTCAGACTTGAGTGAATTTTTTCCTTTTAAGTCCATTCTGATGCCATATTTGGTATCACACAGTAGTATATGCTCAGCACATACCAGAAGTCAGTCTGGGCTTACAGCACGCTTTTTACCATCACTGAACCAGTGTGGGCCAACACCGCTGCCAAAAGCAGCAGTCCCACCCTTCATTTGCTATTTTGTCCCTGCCCCAGTGCAGCTTCTCTCCCTGGTTCACATGCACTGGAAATAAAACCAGATTTATGCTTTAAATTTAGTTTAAACCACATCAATTCCTTGCTCTCTGGTTCACTGCAAGGCCACAGAAGCATTTTTATCAGCAACAAGGGGAAAAAATGGCACAGAGGACGGGAGAAAAATTCCTTTGGCAGCATTGCAAGCCTGCATTATGGTATCTACAACATTATAAGTCTAAAGATATATTATTTGCCTTGGCAATAACCAACCGCAGGTTTTCACAACTATAGACTAAAGCCCTGAGTAGCTGGAAAGCCCTATTGTGCTGAAGCATCCAATTTTTCCTTTCTTGAACACAGATTAAACGGGGAAAAAAATCCACATGCTTGTTTACATAAACACAAACAGCTTCAATATTGACTGCAAGATATATGAGCTTACAACTCCTTTTAGGTAATTCCACTGAGAGTATTTCACATTCTGAACAGTACCCTCTTCTATCACACAGAAACATTCATTCTGAACACAGAAATGCTGTATTACTTCATAGGATCATTTGAGTTGGAAAAGATCTCCAAAGGTCACCTAGCTCAACTCCCTGCAATGGGCAGGGACGTTCACGGCAGTGAGCACCTTAGCAAAGCATACAGTTACTTGCTGGTCACTGAATGACAAAATACAGCTTGACAGAACTTCAGAAAGTCACCTTGTCTATCTTCAACTTGAAGACCCATTCCAAAGCATCCTCGATATTCCTGCTTCAGCCTGGAAAGCCCACTCCTCACTGCCTTACAGACAGCATGCTGCATACCTTCAGCAGTTGCATCCTAGGATTTCAGCATCTTTTGTGTTAAAACTCTCACCCATGCATTCAACAAGGGAGACTCCAGTCAAAGCAAGGTTCCTGCACTTCCTGTCAATAACCTCTGCTCATGCTAGAAGATTTCATTCCCATTTGATTTTTGTTTCTTTCTAAAGAAAAGGATTTTAAGTTAAGGCTACTTCAGTTACTGCTGTAAGTTCTTGTTACTATGCCTTTAGCAACAAGTAACTCACGGGTAAGCAAAGAACTTCCATCCTTAGTTTAACAAGAGCCACTGCTCCACAACCATGGCTCTTGGGTCATCGCGAATGAGAGGCCCAGTCTCACCCCAGACTCTGTTGGTGAAGATCTCTCCAGGCAGAAGTGCTTCCTGATCACCACACCAGCAGTACAGGTTAACAAAACAGTCTTCCTGTTGAGCAAGAAAATCCAAACCAGCAAGTTTGGAAGTCCCAAATAATCTCATCTCTTTCCCCAATTAAGGCAATGTTTTTGCATCTGTGAGCTTGATTATCCCTGAGAAAGGCATGTTGGCATAGTTAGTTGTGGCTAAATCAGCATCTTTTCCCCCCCTAAGATAAATATTTGTTCCTATAACTTGCATTTGGGAAGCCATTTTACACCTGTAAACACCTTACAATGCATTCCCTTCTGCGGGGCTTTCAAAATATCCAGTGTGCTCACCACAAGCATCTCTTCCCCAGCATCGTGCCTTAGCAGAGCTGCCTCATTGACTGCCACCTGTACAGTCCCAGAGCCTTCAAACAGAGAAATGCAGTCTAATCTGGCAGCTCCTTCAATTCTTGGGTAGACCATCAGTAAAGGCCGAGTTGGCATGACTTGATAGTGACTAGAGGCAAGAGTTTTACTTGTCAAACAGATTATTTGAAAAGCCTGGTACAGATATGGGCCCCTACAAATGCTCTTCTACTACACTCCAAAAGTTCACTCCTAATTGCTCTTGTCTCCTAAGATCTGAGCAGACACCTTGACCAAAAGCTATATGCCAGCCCGATTGTGTTTGTATGGTCAAATACAGCCAGCCCCTCTTACAGATCAGGATAAGTGTGGCTATTCACGCCATGGAGAAAGTTTCTCAAAGCCTCCTGCAACACATCAGATAAGCTAGAACCTCTATCCCACGGTACATGGATAAACTTGAACCTTATCTCCTGAAAACACTGCACGAAGTCACACGTGAAACAGCGAGGTTCTCTGGGGTGAACTCACTTCTCCTTCACCATTCTGAAGAAGAACCAGTTGTTCTCCTGGTTCCCATCCCTGGCTGAGGCAAGGAGCCTGCTTCTGGCTGCTGCGACCTCCTCCTGATTTGCCATGCAAGGAGCTGCCATGCTGTGGTTCACATTAATTCACAGGCTGGCTGCTGAGCCAATACTCCACACATCCCCATCCACCATCAGCAGGAGGACTCTGTAATTGTAGCAGCTAGAACATAATTAAAAAACCTGTTTAGTTCTATTTAGGACAATATTTAGACATCCTCCTGCAAGTTGAGCTTACATAATACAGACAATCCAGGAAGATGCACACCTGATCTGTACGCATTTCTACCTCTAGGAAAAGATGCTACTGGCTTGCAAATACCATGTTAATCATATAGTGCAAATAAAGGAAATTAAAAGCAGTTCTTACACTTCCAGTTTCTTTCCAAATTCCCAAGCCTCTCTGTTACCCTCCCACACACTGCTATGGGAAATAATTTAACAGAGCAAGTAAATGCAGAAGCAAAGAGGTAAAAGCAATGCGTCTCCAAGTGAGGAATGCAGGTGTGGCGCTTCATCACTACAACTTCTTGTAACATATGAAGACTGAATCCCACCAGAAACCTAGTTTTGAGACTTGTGCAAGCCATCTGCCATTTCTTCTGCAGAAGGGGGATCTCAATACTGAAACTTCTTATCGCTCCAACCAAGCCTTGCTTGCATGTGGTTTGCTATTTGTCCTAGATTGGAAAACACTGTTACTTTTACTCTTGCGAAAGCAAAGATAGAAGCCCTTTGTCACAGCTTCTGCAAGACAAAAGTCTCTGTAGAAAACTCAATTGATACTACAACCTTGGTTTAACTATTAAAGGAGAATCTTCAACTGCACTTATTACCAACAACAAGGAATTTTGCATTTCAAGAAGCAGCAACTGAAGATATTTGCTGCACAGGCTTCTGTAAGACACCTCCACACACAGCACAGGAGTTTGACTGAATGCTCACACACCTCACAAGCATGCTGATGTGGAGTACCAGAGCCTGATGATGAGCTTCAATTAAAGCAGCCTGACAGTTTCAAACAACTTATTAGCTGAAAACCTACACAGACATCCCAGTTAAATACTACAGCCAGAGCCAGTACGAGTGAAGTCACACCCACAACATGCATTTCTCAGAAGTCATCCATAATCACTTGATTAATGGGGAAAAAGAGCAGCTATCTTTAAAGGGAAAAAAAACACACCACAAAAAACCCACAAATTTAAGACAGTATTACCCAATTATAACATAATGCACTACAAGAGCATTCAAATGCAAAAGGTTTTCTTTTTGGAAAGCAAAGGGTAAGAGAATCAGTTTTTCACACAATGACTTCCTTGACAATCCTTATTTCCAGCATTTTCCTGCTACCACCCAGCACTCATCTAACAAGGAGGCAATTTTGTTCAGTGCTTTAAGCCCATCTTCAAAGCTGTCAACTGAAACCATTCACCAGAGCATCAAACCAGCAATGCTAGAGCACAGCAAAACACAGGGTACACACTAATTAAGTTCATTTCAAAGCATGCTTCTTCACTAGCTACAAGAGCTTGAAAGGTGGTGAAAGCACAACGTTTAGAGAATCCTCTTTCCAACCCCAAATCTCTCATATTAGAAAGCACCCAGATGAATAGCAGTTCCTAACTACAACCTAGCCAAACACCACTGAAATTATTCAACACAGCATTTTGTTAAAATGAATACAAATAGCTTTTGCTGTGTTGAAAACAAGTCAGATGAACACAAAGTCTCACTCAAAGCAAAGTACGACGCATAGCTGGGTTTGGAGAGAAGCAACAGATGCAAAAGCAGGAGACTGCACATCCAAAACACAGTAGACTTTTAGCATCCACACGTTTCAATACGGAAACAATTTATGGGCCTCTCAAGCAGCAGATCAAAAACAGCTGGGAGTTTTTCAAAAACTAAGATAAATGAGACCTTATCCAGTGCAAGGGGACTGGAGATCCTGTGACACACCTGCCCTGCCACACCAAGCACATTCCCAGCCTATCTGGGCTTCATACCGACTCGAAGGTGAAAAAGCAAACTGTCCAAATTGACAGCTGAGGAATGAATAGGAACACCACCATCTGATGCCTGAAGCTTCACTACATTTATCATTATAGAAAAAAATGCATTGGATCCAAAGGATCATCTGGTCTATTAAAACAAACGCACGACTCAAACAAATCATTTTCTCAGCTGCCAAGTGCTTTCTTTAACACGCTATCAAGGACTATTTGACTGCTCACATTTTTATAAACTGAAGTGGTAGCTGCCTTATTATTTCAGTTCTCCTCCAAATACGAGCAGCTGGAATATCTTTGTGATTGCACAGACAAGTAGTTCCAGGGTCTGTTGCTTACAGTATTTTCTAACACTCAAGCATGACAAGAATCTTTTTAGGTTCCTTCCAATAACATTAAGCATGGAGAAAGAAAACTTACATCCATTTTGTGAACATAGGTGATCTCAGAGGCAAAGTACTCAATAGAAAGTGAGGCACTTAAGTCCAGAGAACATCAGGAAGCAGTGCAGCGTTACACCCAGAACAGCCAGAAAGGAAGCGAGCAAAGCCCATTCTTTGCTAGAAGTGTGTATATGTACCCTATTAAGAAAAACAAACAACAGAAACACCCTACAGGAGAAGTCAGTTCTTTAAATCTGGTTATGAGGAATTATCTCAAACCTACTGCATCAGTGGAGGTTTGCAAGTATTGTTGCACAGCTGACTGTTCCCTCCACAAGTCTTGATATATCAGAAATTATCAGTGCAGTAATCCAGAGAACTAGTCTGGGATCTGTACCATTTCTGATGGCAAAGTATATCAGCTTTACACTGCTCTGCAAAAATTCTTGATCTCTTGTTCTTCCCTCAAGAGAACTTCCCAAGGTGTTACAAGAAATAAACTCAACTTCTCAACAACTCAACTTCTATACCAGCGTGATCTCAGAAGACAATCCCATAAATATTTAGGAGTTACAATGAATTTGCATACACTTATTGAGAATGACTCATATCATAGAATGGCCTGGGTTGGAAAGGATCACAATGTTCATCCACTTCCAACCCCTGCTGTGTGCAGGTCACCAACCAGCAGCCCAGGCTGCCCAGAGCCACATCCAGCCTGGCCTTGAATGCCTGCAGGGATGGGGCATCCACAGCCTCCTTGGCAAAACATGACCTGAAGTCACATAAATGATGTATGCCTGAAGCTTCTCCTTTCTAGGAGCTCAGAGATTCCAGCCTCCAGAAGATTCCCACTCTACAGCTTTCTGTAACCCCATCAGTGCCTGCTTGAACAAGAGCTCTGCAGTACCAGCACCCAGATGGGAAGGCGCTCCACTCTCACTGATGCACAGTCAGCCACAAGCAAGACTGCTCACACACAGAAACAAGCACAGAAACAAGCACAGAAACCTTAAAGCCACACAGCAGGCTCACCAGCAGTCAAATTCGTTGGAGGATCAAAGTTCTCCCATAGCTCACAACGTGAATCCCAATGGTCTATAGAACTGAAACCAAGTTTAAAGCCATACATAGTTGTCTCAATCTCCTTCCTCCCACCCTCACCCCCTCCCCCCCCTTTTTTTTTTTTTAAATCCAGTACCCACAGTTAGTCAGCACACCAGTACAATTCTTGTTCACTAGCTTCTGCAAAACAAGCCACACCATGTGTTTGTCTCTAAATATCTACATTCCTTTGATTTTGAAGGCAAGGGAGCACCATGCATCAAACTGAACCAAGAAAACAGGACCTGTTTCAAGCACTATCTCCCAAAGTACAGGCTATAACTCCAAACAGTATTACAGGAGTTACAAGCAGCATTTGCAAGCCAAACGGAAAAGCAACTGCACAAGTAGAGCTGATGATGAAACTGCAGTTGAAAGTAGCTTCCCCAGCAAAGCACATCTGACAAGAGCTAGTTCAGACACACAGAAATCAAGTAACACATTAAGCTGACTGGCTCAGGAGATTCCCTGTCACCCTCATCAGCTTTTATACTTGACATCCCAACGGGGCACCAGGGCCATAAGATGCTGTTTTCAACTGAACAGAGGAGCATGTGATGCTAACAAATGCCTCATTACACTGCTCTGCTAGCAGATGAGGACGTACAAATACATATATTATAATATATATAATATATTTAATACCTATATATAATCATACATTTGTAAAAGTTCAGGTATCTGCAGAACATATGTATATGTACACCTTTTCTCCCTTGCCTACCTAAACAGGCTGCATGCATATTAGAGCAAACAAAGAGCATATTCCTTCGTTACCCTGTCAGTACTCTGGCATTATACTTGTAAAACCCTATCTGTTTTAATTCCTGTTAGCTATTCTACTTTCCTCTACAGCTCTATCAAAAGCAGAGGGAAGATCTTTGGCATTTGTTTCTGTTACACAGAAGTCTCCTGTAAGAGATGCCATCACTCTACCACCTCAGGAGGTAGGAGAAGATGATTAAGAAAAAGTACAGAAATACATTGCATCAGCCTGTTTTAACATCTTATGTCTCTAAAACTTTCAAGTGCATCTTTTGGAAAGGCCCACTATAACATAACAAGCCTAAAGTCTACTAGAGAAATATTCACATCTGGGCAAATCCCAAACAACCTTCTCCTTCTGGATTTTTGGGCTGATTTACAGCCACTGGGAAAGTGTGACTTCTACCCTCTGAGAAAACTAAAGGCTTATATTAAGTAACACAAAATGCCAATCTGGGTTTTGAAATGAGCTCGTACACAAGAAGAAGAATCACGAGGCTGCAGAACTACAGGGGACGTTATCTGGAATTCCCAAGACGAAGTTTCAGACTGCCTCTGAAAAGCTGGTTTTCTAGGAAAAACAGACACTGATTCTTCCAGGATGTCTTTTCCACTGAAAAAGCAGAGAAAAGCTGACATAGCAGAAGTATGCATCACAGTAACTCAGTTCTATACACAGACAATCACAGCATGGCCTGGGTTGGAAAGGATCACAACGCTCATCCAGCTCCAACCCCCTGCTGTGTGCAGGTCACCAACCAGCAGCCCAGGCTGCCCAGAGCCACATCCAGCCTGGCCTTGAATGCCTGCAGGGATGGGGCATCCACAGCCTCCTTGGGCAACCTGTGCCAGTGCCTCACCGCACAACACTTAAGGTTTTTCTAGTAACCTACTCACTGTCAGCTACTTCCACCCAAAGGCATTTCGCTCCCTTCCATTTACAACACAATGAACACATTTACTATACTCAGATTTTCTTCACAGCCACCTGGGTCAGGCCCTAAGACACAGCCCTGGCTGCCTGCAGGGATCACAGCACTTCTGCACCCAGAGCTCCTCAGTCTGGTTAGCAGCAGTGACAGCACATCTGTGTTTGTTCCCATTCACTCAAGGCTGACATCGCACAATTATTACAAGCAGTAGAGGTGAAGCCACAGTAGTGACAAAGAGAAGAATCAAAAGCAAGGAACTTCATAAGCTAAAGAGCCAGCAAAGCATGATTTCCTCTGGGCAACATGACTTGCAGTTGGATCCCTTCTTTGTCTACTAAGGTGACAGCTCCAATTGAACAACTTCTGCAGCTGCGAGGCAATCACAGTCACGTGGATTCCCTGATGTCTAACGAAGCAGGGGGAGTGGTGGGCTGATTTATGTCACCGAGTCTCCTCAATAGAGCACAAACAGCATCGAGAGGCTGTGGAATAAAAATCAGTTCAATGACATCCTTCATTTCCAGTTACAGACTACAGCCTCACCTGCCACTACCTCTTTCAGTAAATCACTGAGCATTCATCAGAGGCAGATGGAAAACGACTGCAACGCAGAGCCAACAGTGCCAGCAGGTTGAGGATGTGGTGTCCTCCAGCAATGAGACTGCCTCGGCAGCAGGGGAGCAGCAGCCATCTTGCACACTGCCTCCATCTGTCTGGGTCAGCATCCTGATCCTGCCTATACCCCATGGCTGCCCATCACAGTCTAAAGGAGGCATCAGACCCTTGAACAGTCTGTCCCATTGCACCTAAACACTACCAGGCACTTTTTCAGCCAGAGGGTGGTGAGGCACTGGCACAGGTTGCCCAAGGAGGCTGTGGATGCCCCATCCCTGCAGGCATTCAAGGCCAGGCTGGATGTGGCTCTGGGCAGCCTGGGCTGCTGGTTGGCGACCTGCACACAGCAGGGGCTTGGAGCTGGATGAGCATTTTCTGAATATTAAAAAGCATCATACATGTGTGCAAGCCACTGATTTCCTCATTTAATTGTTCTGCTGCCTTCACTTATGCACAACAAACTGATTTTTAATGCGTTTCTCCAACCCAACACAGAGCATCTCACTTTTCACCATGCAACATATTCATAGCAAACTTCATCAATTCACAAAACCGAGACGGCTGTTTCTTCTCAACTGCCATCTCTGCCCAAAACTTACAAGTCAGCCAATATTCTTTTCTGGCTGGGATCTGAATAGAGCCTGCAGTTGGAATCCAGCCAACCCAAAATCCAGTTCCTTCCTTCCTGCCTGCCTGCACTGGCTACAGAATGCCCAGAGGAGAAAGAACAAATCACTTTTGCCACAGAAAGATCTGCTTACCCTTTAACAAAGTATTATTTTTACACACTGCTGAGAGATTTCCAGTAGGTAAAGCTTTAACATAAACTTCTTGGAGAAGACTGGTCTAAGGTGCAAAGTAGCAATACATGATCAGAGGCCAATTCCTGAAGTCACATTGCATATAATAAACCTTGAGCTTGACTAAGACCCTGCTAATCACTTAAACTCCCGCTATGCTTACAAAAGGTACTGTACTTTATATTTTGTAGTCTTCCTGAATCCTTAAATGGAAAGGTATTTGCTATATTACACCAGCCCCTGCACACTGGAAACTCACAACTTGAGTGCTATATATCTAGTTTTACTGCAAGCATTACAGCTGGAAATGTGATTGTGCAACCAAAGAGACAAAGCAGGGCTGAGCCAGCAATGTAACAGCATTTTGTGCTCCAGTGCTGAAAGTAAGGCACAAAACAGAAGTCAAACATTAAAGCTCTTCTGCTCTGACAGCAAAGAGATTGTGAAAA